>NC_137677.1:65692128-65694628 GCF_963989245.1 Nansenia antarctica
GCTCCAGTTCGTTGACTTCTTCTCCAATTAGATAGAACCAAACGGAGCATTAACAGAGTCAAGCGTTGACCCGGGGGTATTAGATATGCTGTAAAATCATTTGTATGTATGTGTTACGGTACATGTGGGAATACTAGGGTTAGGGTTAGGTGCTAGGGTGCTACGGTTAGGTTTGGGGTTAGAGGTAGGGTTAGGGTTAGGGTTAGGGTTAGACATGCCAGCATGTACCAAGTCGACATAGCACCTAACCCTAACCCTAGTTTTCCCCACATGTACCGTATTCCCACATGTACCGTAACATATATATATATATATATATATATTGGGGGGGGAAAAAAACGGTGATAAAAAAAACCTTGATAAAAAAATAATAAAAAAAGCTATGCTGTAAATCTCACCTGTGTCTTCCCCTCTCTCCCCTGCAGATCAAGTACAAGAAGGGCCATCATGAACGCAAGGCCAAGTACACCTCCCTGGCTGATTCCCCTGAAATGGAGCTAGCCAGGAAAGTGAACGCTCAGCGCAGCGACGTAAGTCCTCCTCCTCCAGACCCGCACGCTCACATGTCACACGCAGCTGTTCCGCGCCGTGTCGGAGACAGACACACATTCTTCCTTGGTGTTGCATCCTCCAGCCACCAGAGGGTAGAAATCAGAAAGACGGGGGGGGGTCGTCTTAATGCAGGGAACGGATTATGAGGAACGGTATCGAAACACACAGGCCTCCACTGGTCGTCACGTACCGTATCTGCCCAGTCCAGCAGTGGTGTAGTCTAGGCGATACGCAGGACTACGCCGTATACCCACTAGGAAAGGCCAAGGATTTCCGTATACCCACTTAAACATGTGTGAGGATACGTAACGGCGTTTTGTGACAGAACTTTCACACTTTCATTCATAAAATTCACCCCGTCTGAGTTACGAAGCACTTGACTTTTGGACCATTGGGGCTGACTATAGCGTCATATACTATCAACGGGGGGGAGATGCGACATGAAATATGTCAAAATGCAGCACTATCATGCACAGATCAGCCTTATAACATGTAATGTTAGATATATATAACGTTAGACAGGGAGCGCAGATTTATTTTTATGCAGTTTTCCGAAATGAACGATATGAGGCTGGGTGGGAAAAATCATAGACAGGAAGGGGGAGCGAGAAGAATGGCTGTGGACATGAAGGAAGGCATCTAAAGCTGTCACTCACTCAGCGTTGCCATGGGTGACGTCCCACAGAACCCCCCCAGCCCCCCCAGCCCTGGGAGACAGACAGACAGACAGACAGACAGGCCCTGGGAGACAGACAGACAGACAGACAGACAGGCCCTGGGAGACAGACAGACAGACAGACAGGCCCTGGGAGACAGACAGACAGACAGACAGACAGACAGACAGACAGGGATAACTGCCACCTGCTCTCCTGTATTCTTGGACGTGCAGTAGCAGCTCTGTGCTGGCAGCGGCGAGCAGTGATGCACAACAATAGCCTAAGATTAGAGAAATCCCCCCCCCCCCCACCAACACTCCCAACATATTTGATCCACTCCCCTCCCCAGTCACAAACACCCTCTAAAACAAAGCAAGCATCCATGTGTAATGTTCATGATCACTGACCCCCCCCTTGACTGCCTGTTAACACTAAAACAGCCGTGCCTTTTTTTACCTACTAAAAGAATCCCCTCTTTACAGTGCTCAAGCTGCTATTTACACACAACGACCACTAGTTGGCCACTTGTAAATTAGCCTGCTTCCTTCCTACACAGAAAAACTGCAAAATATCTTCATACTAGCTTCTCCTGATGTGATTTAGAAAAGGATACTGGGTGGTAGAACGCACATGTCTAGGACAAGTCATGAAAGGAGGCTCCTGAAAGTGCAAAGAGTGAGATATCTCTCTCTCTCTCTCTCTCTCTCTCTCTCTCCTCTCTGGTGTCTCTCTTTCTTTCTCTGTCTCTCTCTCTCCTCTCTGGTCTCTCTCTCTGGTCTCTCTCTCTCTCTCTCTCTCTCTCTCTCTCTCTCGCTCTCCTCTCTGGTGTCTCTCTTTCTCTCTCTCTCCACACATGGGTATACGGCGTAGTGAGAGAGTGCAAAGATATCACATTTTTTTTACTCACAGGCTTATGGCTGATTAAGTGTTAAATGACCCCCCCCCCCTGCCTGGTGACCTAATGACCCCCCCCCCTGCCTGGTGACCTAATGACCCCCATCGGTTGCTTTGTGTTCCAGCTGAAGTACCATGAGGACTACAACAAGAACGTGAAGGGCCAGTGGTGCGAGACGCCCTACTTTGACGTGGCCACTGCCAGGGTGGCGATGGAGAACCTCAGCGCTGTGAGTACCTACCCTCTGGAACTCCCTTATGAGGAGACAGGTGATTGGTTAGTTATGAGAGGAGACAGGTGATTGGTTAGTTATGAGAGGAGACAGGTGATTGGTTAGTTATGAGAGGAGACAGGTGATTGGTTAGTTATGAGAGCAGACAGGTGATTGGTTAGTTAT
>NC_137677.1:65699628-65739628 GCF_963989245.1 Nansenia antarctica
AATCTTGTCTTTCAGAAACATGATAAAGCTGATTATTTAATCAGTTCATATTCTCAACTAACATTTCCGTGTTCTTGTCTTTCAGAAAGCTTATAAAGCTGATTATGACGACATGAAAACAAGGTGTTTCTTCCCCTCAACCGTTACGCCTGAATATGAAGTCAACAAGAAACTGCAACAGTGTCAAGATGTAAGTGAGATGCTTTCATTGAAATCTCATTGATGCAACTTGACTGGCTGGGATTTTTCTTGTTTCTTGGTGTTGATATAATATCATTGAGGTTTATTGTTTTGGGGGGTGTGTTATGTGTTATATTTTGCAGAAAGTATACCGGCAACATCCGGGCAACGTGAAATTTACGCAAGTGACGGACTCGCCTGTTCAAGTGCAAGCTGCCATCAACGCCTCACAGCTAAGTGATGTACGTACACGTTTACATTTGCATTTACATTTTTGGCATTTAGCAGACGCCTTATTCGACTTACAATCAATACATTTGAATACTAAGCAAGTGAATCATCAATCCACCAGTCGTAGCAGGAAGAGTAATCCAGCTCAGGCCCGGGGCCATTGATAGAAGGAAAAACCTTCTCCTATCACCTTCTTCTAAACTTTTTTTTTTTTTACACTGGAGAAACAGAGAAACAGTACAAGGGGGGCAATAGAAGTTTTTAGGGACACAGTAGAGGAGAAAAGCGGGTGTCTATAGGAGACGCAGTGCTGAGGGGCAGAAGATGTCTCAGGAGGAGCAGTTAAGGTTTCATATGTCTTCCTGCTGCACCAACTAGTGGAATCTGACTTTGACGAGAGACCTTGTTGAAGTATGCTGCGATGCGTCGAGTATCCTGGGTATTGATTACATATTAATTTAGAATATGCTGCTGCTGGTAGGTTGACATTGGAGGATGGGTCTCATTGTAATGCATGGAACGGAATACGGAACGGCATTCTGTTCCATGCATTAAAATAAGCCCATCCTCTGATTTCTACCTCCACCAGCCTCCCCTGATGCAACAGACAACAGATAGTTATATTTTTATCTGACACTGTTATAAAGAACATAAACCAGAATGAGACGGTTTAGCCGTTGAGCTCTTGTATCGAGACTCGATGGCTAATCCCTAAAAAAATAAAAATGGCTCCTTCATCCACACAAGCCCAGCTGTCTTCCTGCAAACGCCATGGAGACCAGAGAAATCTCTCTGTAGTATTAATAGCGACGTGCGTTCGTTCAGTCTGCCAAAAATAAAACCCCTCTCTGATGAGATGAGCAGGAGGGGCTGACGGTTATGAGAGACAACTCTGAAACGGAGAGGCCTTCACAGTCAGCACTGCCCTCTAGTGGCAGGGAATATACCCAGTGTAGTACCCAGACTCACCATGGGGAGGCACTGCAGCACTGTGAGCAATGGGAATGTAATGTCATGTGTGATAATGAATAAGCTTTTATATTCATAAAGCACATTGCATACAGTCTGACTGCGACTCAAAGGGCTCTACATGTGTTTATTTCTACTGCTGTACATTCCTGTGTGGTTCTTACTCTTTTGCTTGTGTGTTTCCAGCTCAACTACCACCGCAAGTACGAGTCGACTAAGTTCAAGTGTAACCTGCCCCCAGACTACCCCTTCTTCATCCAGTCCAAAGTTAACGCTTACAACCTCAGCGATGTGAGTAGCGTTGAGTTGATGATGATACATGCAGGGCTCTCAAGTCTCACACATTGGGCGTGAGACAAGGTGTGGCGTGTGAGCGGGTTGAAATGCGTGTGTCTCACGCCCAATGCGTAAGACTTGAGAGCCCTGTACATGGTTTTTTCAATATGCATTATAGATGATAGTGATAATGGATTATAGTTGATTGCGTTTGGTTATTGTTGACCCAAATTGGCTACACCTGTGTGTCCTTGCGTACCTTAATGACGTTGTTTTTGTCTGTGCAGAATTGTTACAAGTACGATTGGGAGAAAGCGAAAGCCAAGCAGTTTGAAGTCAAGGGCGACGCCATCTCGATCTTGGCGGCCCGCGCGCACACAAACATCGTCAGCGATGTGAGTATGCGCTGAGAATACATACGCAAATATGCTCATGTCACACAATGTAAAACTATACAATGTTCATATCGATACATCGAGAGCTTAGAATGATAAGGTTCTATCTCCGTTTAGAATGATAAGGTTCTATCTCCGTTTAGAATGATAAGGTTCTATCTCCGTTTAGAATGATAAGGTTCTATCTCTGTTTAGAATGATAAGGTTCTATCTCCGTTTAGAATGATAAGGTTCTATCTCTGTTTAGAATGATAAGGTTCTATCTCCGTTTAGAATGATAAGGTTCTATCTCCGTTTAGAATGATAAGGTTCTATCTCCGTTTAGGGTGGTTCAGAGATGTTGAGCGTCAAAGTTTTTACATTCCATTATGTTCTGTGAGATGGAACCTTTGTATTTTATTAATTACTAACTAAACAATTTCAACATTTTAAAAAATAACACCACACAGGCATTAATAAACACCTAATGGATCAGATTATGTAAAAAACTACATTTTGACAAAAATGGAGATAGAACCTTATAATTCTAACGTCACAACATGTCAAGTGTTTCCCTCTGTGTCTACGGTCCTTAACCTGCTTTTGCTCTTCTGACCTCCAGGTCAAATACAAGAAGGAATATGAGAAGAACAAGGGCCACATGGTGGGAGCCCTCAGCATCCATGACGACCCCAAGATCCTGCACTCTGTCCACGTGGCCAAGATCCAGAGTAATGTGAGTGATTTCTGTACAGGACATTCATTGTTTCATGCATTAGGTTTCGATATTGAAACAGAAAGATGATGATTGTGAAACTGTGAGTGGGTTGGGGCTCATTTGGTCTTCCAACATCTCAGATAACATACTGTTCTAGTGTCAACTGTCACTTAGATCCAACTGTCACTTTCAAATTAACCTCAACATTCCTGTATGTACCCTGCTCCACAGCGCGAGTATACCAAAGACTACGAGAAGGTCAAGACCAAGTACCACACCACCCTGGACATGATGGCCTTCACCCTGGCCAAGAAGTCCCAGGCCCTCGCCAGCATGACGGGATACAGACGCATCAGTCCCCGCTACCTGATGCCCCACGACAGCATGTCCCTGGAGCTGGCCAAGAAGAACAGCATCATCTGCAGTGACGTAAGGCCAAGCGACTTTTTTAACTTTTACATTTTTTTTTAATACTTTTTTTTTTCTTCCACATTTTATGGACAACAAACATCAACAGCAAAAAGAAAAAGAACAGACATACATACACAAGGTCATGGGGTCAGCAAATACAGCATATAAACATACAATCAGTACAAAGAATCACCATCTTCATTGGCTAAATAATCGCACCATTTTTCCCATCGTTTTTCCCCCCAACTCTTTCTGAAGCCTTAAAGAGAAGGTCATTTGTTCCATTAAGTGCAAATGCTCAACTGTTTTAACAAAGAGACCGACAGTAGGACAGCTTTTCTGAAGCCAACATTTTGTGATGGCCTTTTTACCTGCCACCAGTAACATTTCACTTTTACATTTTCAACAGTGTTTTTATTGAGTTTCAAATGTTTTCATACACACACAAAACAGAAACTATCAAGTCACAAAACAAACAACAACAAAGGAAATAAATACATACATACATTAAATACAAGCACTCAACACCGACGTACACCCTCACAATTATTGCGTATCTTGACCAGAAAGAAACTTCTAACTTTTTAACTTTTAACAGTTTTAAACAGTAGGGCTTGTGTTTTTATGATATAAATGTTACTTTTGCCCAGGTTTCTCTTTATAAAAGAGATTGTTAATCTCAATGAGACTAAGCTGATCAAATAAAGGGTAAATAAATAAATAAATAATAATAATAATAATGAATAAATAAAGGTCTGGGAAAGATGGTTACCAGATTTCACCACTTATCAAAACAGACCGATTCTCAGTTCATGATGAGAGGAATTATGGAATTATTAGGATTTTTCTTCACAATCCTTTTTCTTTTTCTGCTCATCCCAGAATGAATACAAGTCTGAGTACAACAACTCCACCAAGGGAACGGGGTGGGTGCCCTTCGGCTCGCTGGACGTGGAGAAGGCCAAGAAGGCCGGCGACATTCTCAACGAGGTATCGCATCAACATCCCTCCGTTATTTCTCCTTCACTCACTTTCTCCTTTAACAATATGAAACCATGTGTGTTTTATCTGCTTTGAGATGAAAACAAAAATCCATCCCCACTTCTTCTCTGCAGAGGAAATACAGACAGCACCCAGACACCATCCCCTTCACCGCCATCGACGACCACCCCGTCATGATGCAGGCCAAGGTCAACCAGCGTCTGAGGAGCGACGTGAGTCTGCTTATTTTATTTATTTATTGTTTATTTATTGGAAGGATCCCCATTAGCTATACCCATAGGCATGAGCTACTTTTAGTGGGGTCCACATTTAAAACATACATTACAAATAACATTTAACATGTAAAACATACTTACATTACAAATATCAAACATTAAAATATATCATACATCATACAATTTTACATTTGGCATAATATAAAACACTTATATATCTAGTTGGAGTCCACATTTAAAACATACATTAATCTGCAATGTTTGAGCAAGCTAGTGTTGACTGGGTCATTCAGATCAGCGGAGGCCAATATGGACCTCGACCAGCCTCCCCTGATTCAGATATGATTCCACATTCCACTCAGATCGTCTCAGCGGCGATACAATTTTAATTTAAATTTAATTTTGCCATTTAGCAGACGCTTTTATCCAAAGCGACTTACAATTACGAATTACAGGGACATTCCCCCTGGAGTAACTGAGGGCTAAGTGCCTTACCCAAGGGCACACTAGTAGTGGTGTGGCTTCAGGCGGGATTTGAACTCACAACCTTCCGATCACAAGTCCAACTCACTATCCACTAGACCACCACTACCGCGATACCACCTCAGTTTGTCAGTTTGACTAATACCCTGTGTGCTAATGGTTTTCAATTTCTTCCTTTGAAGTTGCACTACAAGAAAGGTCTTGAGGCGATCCATCAGAAGTACTCCCTGCCCCACGACGTGCCGGCGTTCCTCCAGGCCAGGTGCAACGCCTACAACCTCAGCAAGGTACGTTGACGCCACGGGGACACCTCTGGTCCAAGTACAGCCCAGTCTCTCTGGTTATGCATGTGTGTACTGTTATCAGTATCTTATATACGTACTATGTAAACTTTCAGGGTATCCGCGGTGTCTTGAAAAGTATTAAAAGTTGATAAACCAATTTTGGGAAAATCAAGACCCTTAATAAGTATAAAAAAGTCTTATCACGATTTTATGAGGTCTTGAATTTTGTAGGTATTTTTCTGAATTAGACTCTGTCCAAAGAGTTCTGTTGTATGATAGTGGTCTAGTCTATTGCAAACTAAAACTATTAAGGCAACACACGGCCCGGTAATAGGATAAACAATTAACTAATAGATATCACCATGAAACTTCCCCAGTTAATCACTTACATTAAGACGACTATTTTTTGTATTACAAGTTTTCTGAAATATAATGTTTAAATATGCAAATTAGGCATTATCTAATGAAATATGTGCAAATTTGCATAAATATTGATATATATAGAAATATAAATATATATAGAAATCTGAACATTGGATAAAGCCAGGTTAAAAATTCTTGTTTCATCTTGTTGATATATTAGAGTCAAGGTCTTCAATAACAGGGAATTTGGATATCTCTTTTTATCACTCCATAAATCAGAAAATGCTTGAAATTAACCTCAAGATTCCTGTATATACCCTGTGTGAGGTAACATAGACACGGCTGTTCTAGTGTCAACTGTCACTTAGATCCAACTGTCACTTAGATACAACTGTCACTTTCAAATTAACCTCAAGATTCCTGTATATACCCTGATATAAAACAATGTCATTTTAGAACTGCTACAAGCACGACTGGGAGAAGGACATTGCTAAGGGTTATGACCTGAAGCCTGACGCCATCTCCATCCTGCACGCCAAGACTGGCACCACCATCGCCAGTGACGTAAGTGATCAACTTTTGTGACTTGAAAAAAATGTCTTACTTGCTTCACTGAGCCAGTATTCAACCTTCAGTATTCAACCTTCAGTATTCAACCTTCAGTATTCAAACTTCAGTATTCAACCGTCATAATTGATCAATTGTCCCACGTTCACACAGTGCAGGTTGTCTAAATGACCTAACGCCATTTTACCTTTACAGGTAAAGTACAAGCGGGCATACGAGAAGGCAAAGGGCCACCATGTTGGCTTCCGCAATATTAAAGACGACCCCTTGCTGGTGCACTACATGCAAGTGGCCAAGATGCAGAGTAACAAGAACTACCAGAAGGACTACCACAAGTCCAAGCTGAAGTACCACTCCCCAGTAGACATGATGAGTCTCACACATGCCAAACAATCCTCCGCCGCGCAAACCTTCACTGGCTACAGGAAGATCGAGCATCGCTACACCCTCCTCCCTGATGCCATGAACCTGGCTCTGGCTCGCAAGATGAATACCAACTCCAGTGATGTGAGTCGTGTTTATGTGATGATGATGCTGATGATGACGTTGATGTTCCGTTTTTCCCTGGGCTTCAACACTGCAGGAATGTACAGTACTTCATTTCATATTTTGCTATTGTTTCTCTCCAGGTTGAGTACAGGACTGACTATAACAACTATGTGAGAGGATCGGGATGGGTTCCCATTGGTTCATTGCCAGTGGAGCTGGCAAAGGTTGGCGGGCAGATCCAGAGTGAAGCGAAATACCGTCAGCACCCCTCCAAATTTGAGTTCAAAAAGCTGATGGACTCCATGGATCTGGTTCTGGCCACTGCCAACAACCAGATCATGAACCAAGTACGTTCTGACAAGGATGTCATATTTTTAAATAAGCAGACCATTTTTTGGCTTCTAAAGATAATAGATAGACATTTTTCTGTTTCTCTGAATGTTAATATTTAATTATCTTTGCATCCTTTTCTTTTCAGAAAGCATATACGGACAAATGGAATAAAGACAAACTCACTGTTCATGTCATGCCAGACTCTCCTGAGATTCTTCTGGCGAAGGCTAATGCTCTCAACATGAGTCAGGTATGACCATCAAGACACATTAGCCAAAATCACTAGTACTTGTTCATGCTTAGGCATACAATAAGCCTATGGTATGTACAGTGACATGTTTGTTGCCCTTTTTATATTTGTCTGCCATTTAAGTATATCAATATAAAAACACAAAGATGATCTATTCAAATGTGAGAAGCTTTAACAGCTGTGATGGCTTTGTTTCTAAGCTGTATTTACATATCTTTTCAGAAACTCTATAAATCCGGTCTGGAGGGCATGTACAAGAAGGGCTATGACCTCCGGCCTGATGCCATCTCTGTAAAGGCAGCCAAGCTTGGCACCGTCATCGCCAGTGACGTAAGTGAAAAACAATATAACATGTCTTACATGCTCCAATGAGCCAGTATTCAACTTGTATCATATATTAATTTTAGCATATTCATACAGTGATGCAGATTGTGTAAATTACCAAACAAAGAACACTCTGCTAACACACATTTACCTCTACAGTACAAGTACAAGCTGGCACACGAGAAGGCAAAGGGCCACCATGTTGGCTTCCGCAATATTAAAGACGACCCCTTGCTGGTGCACTACATGCAAGTGGCCAAGATGCAGAGTGACAAGAACTACCACAAGGACTACCACAAGTCCAAGCTGAAGTACCACTGCCCAGTTGACATGATGAGTCTCTCACATGCCAAACAATCCTCCGCCGCGCAAACCTTCACCGGCTACAGGAAGATCGAGCACCACTACACCCTCCTCCCTGACAACCTGCACATCGGCCTGGCCCGCAACATGATGGAGATCCAGAGCGATGTAAGTGTTTGTTGTAAACATTTTTTGCTGCTCATAATAAATAATAAATGGCTTATGTTGAATCTTGTGAACCTTGACCTCTTGCGAGTGAGGCTGATCTCAGTTCTGACAGGGTATCCGCGGTGTCTTGAAGTATTAAAAGTTGATAAATACATTTTGGGAAAATCAAGACCCGTAATAAGTATTAAAAAGTCTTATCACGATTTTATGAGGTCTTGAATTTTGTAGGTATTTTTCTGAATTAGACTCTGTCCAAAGAGTTTGAGTCCTAAAAGCTTTTAGTAAAAGTTCGTGAATTTATTAGTTTTATTAAAAAAACAATGTGTGTTTTTCAACGGAAATTCTGTTGTATGATAGTGGTCTAGTCTATTGCAAACTAAAACTGTTAAGTTAAAGGTGTCACTGATGTAAACGGTTACAGCTCCAAGTGGCGGTGAGGTCTGGAAAAATATTGACAAGGTCTTTAAAAAGTCTTAGAAAGGGATTGAAATTAACCTCCAGATTCCTGTATATACCCTATCTGATGGTCCTTTTGGATATTTCCCAGAACAACTACAAAGCAGACTACAACAGCTGCTACAGAGGCGCCGGCTGGGTCCCCATCGGTTCCATCCCTGTGGAGTTGGCCAAGCAGGCCGGTAAAGCCCTGGAGGAACACCACTACCGCCAGCACCCCAGCAACTTCAAGTTCTCCAGTCTGACTGACCAGATGAACATGACTCTGGCTATGGCCAACACCAAGCAGATGAATCAGGTGAGAAATCCCTCCATTTATGTTTCCTACTTGATGTTCACATACCAGAAATTCACCACCAGGCAACCTCGTAAAATAACTCTTTTCTTTTTTTTGTAATCAATTATCCGTTACAAAACAGTACACATGAAAAACTCACAATTATAACACCAAACAAAATAAGTGTCTGTCCTGACTTTTTTTCTTTATCTTACCCCCCCCCACTATAAACACACGAGTAACCCCCCCCATGGCGATAACATCCCTTCCACCCCCATAGATCTTCATTACGCTACATTTGGCATATCATCGTAAAATAACTCTTGACCTCAGAAGGACTTTCTTGAAAAAAATGAAGGTTTAAATAATTGAAAATGAGAACATTTGTATGACTGTATGTACAGTACTGTATGTATTTATACTGTATGTACAGTACTGTATGTATTTATACTTGATTGAATGTGTCTAACTTTGGCTCTGTCCTCCTCCTCTCCAGACTGCGTACAAGGCGTCAGGTGAGAAATTCCTGCACACCTACCACCTGCCTGCAGACGCACCCGGCTTCCTCCAGGCCAAGTACAACGCCCAGACCATGAGTGATGTGAGGACACACACACACACACACACACACACACACACACACACACAATGTGTGAAGAACATACAAATCATCTTAAAGCTTTTACTGTTCTCTGTAATCATTGTCTATGATGATTTATGGATTAAAGAAATAGTTGGAAATATCTTCAATACAAAAGATTCACTTGTAAATCTTCCACCTTTTCGAAAATGTTGCAGAATTCATGTGCGGAAAATTGTACAACTCTACACAGCGTTCTGACAGATGTTTAACTGTAGTTTCTCTATTCTCTTATAGTCCCACTACAAGCACGAGTGGCAGCAAGATATCGCCAAAGGATACGACATGAGGAATGATGCCATCCCCATTATTGCTGCCAAGCATGGCAGACACATTATCAGCAACGTAAGTATACAATACATCACCAGGAAAACATGAATGATAATAACTAATAACAACATTGTTTATAAAGCACTTTTCAGGCATGCCACAAAGTGCTTCACATACAAGGAGAAAGCAAACAGGGAAATAAGAAGCAAAACATGGGTTCATAGACAAAAATGCAGGAATTTATCAAACAATGGGCAGTCAGGTTTAAAATGGAAAAACACAAGAACAATAAAGGTAATAAAGCAATACAAATGGTATTAACTGGACCACTCTAAGAGGATGCATACCTGTCTATTTAAATCAGGTAAAAGCAATTCTGTAAAATCTATCTTAAAAGATTTGAAAGAAGACACAGATTGGGCGAGCGTAATATCTTCAGGCAGACCGTTCCAATGTCTCGGGGCCCTGAAGCCTTTCGTTTTCAGCCTTGACTTTGGAGCGGTCTGCAGAGCTTTGTCCGCTGGTCTTGGGCTGCACTCTGGCTCATAACATTTACATTACATTTTACATTTTTGGCATTTAGCAGACGCCTTATTCCAAAGCGACTTACACTCGATACATTTGACTAAGCAAGTGAATCATCAATCCACCAGTCGTAGCAGGAAGAGTAATCTAGCTCAGGCCCGGGGCCATTGGCAGTCGTCGTGATAGAGGGAAAAATCTACTTCTATCACCATCTTCTAAACCTAGACTTCTTTTAAATGTTTTTTTTAATGTTTTTAATAAAAAATAAAAAAGCAATAAGGGGACAAATCAAACCTTGCTTTAAAGGTGATTAGTAAAATGTTTTAAATTACTCTAAAACTGACTGGCAACCAGTGCAGGAAGGCAAGGATTTGTGTAATGCTGTAGTGCTCTTTTTGTAGTTTTAGTTAAAAGCTTAGCTGTAGCATTAAGCACTAGCTGCAGACACAAACGTTTTTCAGTTCAAGTTTCAAGTTTATTGTTACGTCACATTACACAAGTGTAAGAGAGTCAAAGTCTTAGGCGTCGGTGCCCTGTGAGTGAGACAGGTATGAGTGAGACAGGCATGAGTGAGACAGGCATGAGTGAGACAGGTATGAGTGAGACAGGCATGAGTGAGACAGGTATGAGTGAGACAGGTATGAATGAGACAGGTATGAATGAGACAGGTATACACACAGTTGCAGTCATCCAGTCATCAGGAAATAAAAGCGTGGAAGACATTCTCCAAATCAGCTAATGGTAAAGAAAAAGCGCTTCATTTTGGATATGATATCTATATATTATTATTTAAATATTATTTTTATTATATATATATAATATATAATTTCTTTATTTTTAGAACAGGGCTTGACCCATCATGCTCAAGGCCAGAGTCAAACATAACACCAAGGTTTCTGGCCGGCTTCACATTGGTGGACAATCTGCTTTGGAGCTGAAAGGGAGACAAATAAAATAACCCATCTGATTTATCATCAGTGAGCTAGAGAAAAATTGTTAGACATCCAACATTTGATATCAGTAAGACACATAAGAGAATAAAACTGGGCCCAGGATAGGTTAAAAAGTTATAAACCATTCAAGGCCAGTGCCGGATATCCCTACAGAATGTTCCAGATGGTCAACGAGAGGCTATAAATACTGTCAACAACATTCCTGCTGTGTTGAATATGATCACATTATCTGACTTTCCTTTGTGTCTACTTCTCAGTTCCAGTACAAGAAAGACTTTGAGAAGGCAAAGGGCCACCATGTTGGCTTCCGCAATATTAAAGACGACCCCTTGCTGGTGCACTACATGCAAGTGGCCAAGATGCAGAGTGACAAGAACTACCATAAGGACTATCACAAGTCCAAGCTGAAGTACCACTGCCCAGTTGACATGATGAGTCTCTCACATGCCAAACAATCCTCAGCCGTGCAAACCTACGCTGGCTACAGGAAGATCGAGCATCGCTACACCCTCCTCCCTGATGCCATGAACCTGGCTCTGGCTCGCAAGATGAATACCAGCTCCAGTGATGTGAGTAGTGTTTATGTGATGATGATGATGATGATGATGATGATGCTGTTGATGATGATGACGACATTGATGTTCCGTTTTTCCCTGGGCTTCAACACTGCAGGAATGTACTTCATTTCATATTTTGCTATTGTTTCTCTCCAGGTTGAGTACAAGAGTGACTATAACAACTATGTGAGAGGAACGGGATGGGTTCCCATTGGCTCAATGCCAGTGGAGCTGGCAAAGGTTGGCAGTCAGATCCAGAGTGAAGCGAAATACCGTCAGCACCCCTCCAAATACGCGTTCAAAAAGCTGATGGACTCCATGGATCTGGTTTTGGCCACTGCCAACAACCAGATCATGAACCAAGTACGTTCTGATAAGGATGTCATATTTTTAAATAAGCAGACAATTTTTTGGCTTCTAAAGATAATAGATAGACATTTTTCTGTTTCTCTGAATGTTATTATTTAATCATTTTTGTATCCTTTTCTTTTCAGAAAGCATATACGGACAAATGGAATAAAGACAAACTCACTGTTCATGTCATGCCAGACTCTCCTGAGATTATTCTGGCGAAGGCTAATGCTCTCAACATGAGTCAGGTATGACCATCAAGACACATTAGCCAAAATCACTAGTACTTGTTCATGCTTAGGCATACAATAAGCCTATGGTATACTGACATGTTTGTTGCCCTTTTTATATTTGTCTGCCATTTAAGTATATCAATATAAAAACACAAAGAAATGATCTATTCAAATGTGAGAAACTTTAACAGCTGTGATGGCTTTGTTTCTAAGCTGTATTTACATATCTTTTCAGAAACTCTATAAATCCGGTCTGGAGGGCATGTACAAGAAGGGCTATGACCTCCGGCCTGATGCCATCTCTGTAAAGGCAGCCAAGCTTGGCACCACCATCGCCAGTGACGTAAGTGAAAAACAATATAACATGTCTTACATGCTCCAATGAGCCAGTATTAAACTTGTGTGATATATTAATTTTAGCATGTTCATACAGTGATGCAGATTGTGTAAATTACCAAACAAAGAACACTCTGCTAACACACATTTACCTCTACAGTACAAGTACAAGCTGGCACATGAGAAGGCAAAGGGCCACCATGTTGGCTTCCGCAATATTAAAGACGACCCCTTGCTGGTGCACTACATGCAAGTGGCCAAGATGCAGAGTGACAAGAACTACCATAAGGACTACCACAAGTCCAAGCTGAAGTACCACTGCCCAGTTGACATGATGAGTCTCTCACATGCCAAACAATCCTCAGCCGTGCAAACCTACGCTGGCTACAGGAAGATCGAGCATCGCTACACCCTCCTCCCTGATGCCATGAACCTGGCTCTGGCTCGCAAGATGAATACCAGCTCCAGTGATGTGAGTAGTGTTTATGTGATGATGATGATGATGATGCTGTTGATGATGATGACATTGATGTTCCGTTTTTCCCTGGGCTTCAACACTGCAGGAATGTACTTCATTTCATATTTTGCTATTGTTTCTCTCCAGGTTGAGTACAAGAGTGACTATAACAACTATGTGAGAGGAACGGGATGGGTTCCCATTGGCTCAATGCCAGTGGAGCTGGCAAAGGTTGGCAGTCAGATCCAGAGTGAAGCGAAATACCGTCAGCACCCCTCCAAATACGCGTTCAAAAAGCTGATGGACTCCATGGATCTGGTTCTGGCCACTGCCAACAACCAGATCATGAACCAGGTACGTTCTGACCAGATGTGTATTTATATTTGTGACATGTATAACTTATTGATCATAACAGTGTTCTATTTATGTTGAGTTTTGTAGTATTCTCTGTAATATTCTGCTTTTTCTATCCATTTTATTGCAGCAAGCATACACTAAAGCATGGAACAAGGATAAACTTACAGTCCACGTCATGCCTGACTCTCCTGAAATCCTCCTGGCTAAGGCCAATGCAATCACCATGAGTCAGGTACAGTAATGCTGTATTCTGCACTGCTCTGACTGAAACACATTTACGGGGAAATGATTGAAAGGGTTTATGGAATACTCCATAGAAACATCTTCAACATCTTCAACAATTTCATCTCACATTGAGCTTGAAAAACAATTGTTCCTTCATTTTTCCACTCCAGAAACGCTACAAAGCTGGTTTGGAGGCGATGTATAAGAATCCCACCCACGTCAAGACCGACGCCATTGCCATCCAGGCAGCCAAGCTGGGCACTCGCATCGCCAGTGACGTGAGTAACTCTCCCCTAGAATGACCCTTGACCATCTTTCAAGATATTAGCTGTCGCTTTTCACCTGAGGATAATGACCAATAACGTTTTTCTATTTTGATGTTTACAGTACAAGTACAAGCTGGACTTCCAGAAGGCTAAAGGGCGCCATGTTGGCTTCCGCAGTATCGAGGACGACCCCTTGCTGGTGCACTACATGCAAGTGGCCAAGTTGCAGAGTAACAAGAACTACCAGAAGGACTACCACAAGTCCAAGCTGAAGTACCACTCCCCAGTAGACATGATGAGTGTGGCCCATGCCAAGCAGGCTTCTAAGGTGCAGACCTACGCTGGCTACAAGCAGGTGTCGTCCCGCTACACTGTGATGCCCGACGCCATGAACCTGTGTCTGGCTCGCAACATGCAGCAGATCATCAGTGACGTGAGTATGACTTTGCTCTCGCTCCACTCCCATAATGCAGTTCAGCGTTATTTACAATTACATTTTTACATTTTTGGCATTTAGCAGACGCCTTATTCCAAAGCGACTTACAATCAATACATTTGACTAAGCAAGTGAATCATCAATCCACCAGTCGTAGCAGGAAGAGTAATCTAGCTCAGGCCCGGGGCCACTGATAGAAGGAAAAACCTTCTTCTAAACCTAGGTTTAAAAAAAAAAAAAATTATATATATATATATAGACACTGGAGAAACAGAGAAACAGTATAAGGGGGTCAATAGAAGTTTTTTAGGGGACACAGTAGAGGGGAAAAGCGGGTGTCTTCAGGAGGCCCAGTGCTGGGGGGTAGTAGATGTCTCAGGAGGAGCAGTTAAGGTGTAACCTGAAGAGATGGAGGTCTTCAGTCTACGACGGAAGATGGGTAGTGACTCTGCAGTTCAGCATTATCTGGCTAGATTCATTCGGCGCAGCAGAGTCAACCAATATTGTTTGTTTAGGGATATGTTAGTGTTCAATTTGACCATTCTCCAAAAAGCTTTTGTGAGGAGAAAACTTTAGTACAAACACCAAGTGTCAGTAAATTCCACTCCATGATGTTGACCCTATTCTGAGCTGTGGGACATCTGTTCGAAAAGTTTGGATATGTACACTAACATCTATATTATCCTTTTCTTCTGCAGAACTTGTACAAGAGTGATTACGACAGCTACGTGAAGGGAACAGGGTGGATTCCCATCGGTTCTATGGACGTGGAGAAAGCCAAATTATGCACCAAGATTGGCAGTGAGAAACTGTACCGCCAACACCCCAGCAAATTCAACTTTAAGAAGGACATGTTCTCCATGGACCTGGTGCTGGCTTCTGCCAACAACGCCATCATGAACAAGGTAGGGTAAACTGTCTACTGTGTGTCTACCAGTGGAGGCTGCTGGTGGTAGACATTGGAGGATGGGCTCATTGTATTGCAAGGAATGGATCACAATGAGCCTTTCTTCTTCTGCCTCTACCAGCCTCCCCAGGGCCCAGGTGTTCAAAATGTATAATCTGGATCAGAATAATCCCCATTCTTTTCTCTGATCCAGGATCAGATCGAGCTGTCTGATTTCCCCTATACAACAAAACATCGTCCAGATAGATCCGATTCTTTCATTCTGATCCAGATTATAAATGTTTCCCAACTAGGCCCTGATGTCTTCCTTACATATCAAATCAAATCAAATCAAATTTTATTTGTATAGCGCATTTCTTACAAGATGCAACTCAATGCGCTTCACACAATGAAAATGTTCAGTCAATCAGTCAATCAATCAATACTGACAGAGCCACGAGCAGGCAAAAGTAAAAACCTGTATACTATGTAGCCAGGAAAAAATTCCCTTGCAGCCCTCTACCAATAGAGCGACTACTAGCCAGTTTGCCTACCAGTACCCAGCGGTCCCCAAGGGGAGGCCAAGGACCACCGGCACAATGCAAGCAAGCAAGGGCAAAAACCTGTACACCATGTATCCAGGAAAAATTCCTTGCATATTATCGGCGTACACTCTGTCCATAAATTTAGTGTTATATTTGCATCGTTCTGCATCCGGATGGTCACAGGTCCTGCCAAAAGAGAATCTTAGGCATAGTTATGATGCAACAACACAATAAAGACAATAAAGATGACAGCAATACAACCTGATGGTGGTCCTGGTACACCCTTGTACCGGTTCCAGTACTGCTCTAGGTGCTATTTGGAGCTGAGAGTGCCTCATCAGCACCCGGGTCCATTTTCCTGTCAACACAAATCTCAAAACACGAGTATGGTGTAATGGCCTAGTGATCCTAGTTCTATAATGTCCAATGTCTCCCGTAGTATCAAAAGGCGACATTGAATAAGTAGGTTTTGAGGTCACGCTTAAAAATGTCCTGAGTTTTAGACAACCTCAGGCCCTCAGGTAGGGTGTTCCACAATCTAGGAGCATATATGCTAAAAGCTGATCCTCCAAATCTCTTTGTCCTAGCCTCTGGCACTATTAAAAGTTCCGTGCCACTAGACCGTAGGGGTCTAGCTGGTGTGTATCTTATGAGCATGTCCACCATGTAATTGGGTGCATCACAGTGAAGTGATTTATAAACTAGTAAAAGGATCTTAAAGTCTATTCTATGACTGACAGGGAGCCAGTGTAGTGATCTCAAGACAGGTGTGATGTGCGCTCTTCGTTTGGTCCTAGTAAGGACACGAGCAGCAGCATTTTGAACCATTTGTAGTCTATTTATCATTTTTTTGGGGAGACCTGTCAGGAGAGCATTACAGTAATCTAGCCTACTAGTAACAAACGCATGCACTGTCTATACAACAGTTAGTTCCGACCAAGTAATTTGATTGGACAAGAGGCATTCCATGAGTGCTGATATACAGTATAACAGCACTGGGACTTTTAATTAACTGTATGTATCACTCCGAAATTACCTTTAATACAAAGTAGCTAGCCTGCAGATGTTTGTGTTCAGGTTACTAGGCAACAGTCCAGTTGCGGAACTATTTTTTGTTGACGGAGCCAAAATAACTGATTAAATAAACCAACAAATCATAATCTGTTGTCACTTATTACTGTTAACTAATAAATTTGCGCTGCGGCCTCGTACCCACGACCGAATCAAAGCCGTGCTGATGTTCAGTATAACAGCACTCCCTCCCGTGTGATATTGCTTAAATGTTGTATCCATCTTACAGCAAACCTACTCAAAAGCCTGGGAGAAGGCCAAGACCACGATCCACGTCATGCCGGACTGCATGGAAGTGCTTCTGGCTAAGCAGAACACGCTCAACGCCAGCAATGTAAGTCACGCTTCCTGTAGCCGTTCTTCCTTTCAAAGTCTGTTGAACTAGAAGTAGAAGATAGATTCTAGGCCGGTCTGTGATGACAACTCATGCACCACGCTGAGATGTGATGTATAACACTACCACAGTATCTGAGACCTACAGTACAGACATGTCCTGTCCTGCTTCCCCTCACATAGGCAGACTCTTAGTTAGCTAGTCTACATTTGATACACCATCTTGGAGCCCTAACTTGCACATATTATTGTAGAACAAAAGCCCTGCGTTATCCTAATTCTGTCTTTTGTGTTTCCTCCTCAGAAACTGTATAGGCTGGCCAACGAGCAGGCCAAGAAGAAGGGGTATGATCTCCGTAACGACGCCATTGCAATCCAGGCAGCCAAATTATCTACAACCATCGCCAGCGATGTACGTTTATCACTTATTATTCAACGATGTTTACTGTGCACTCAAATGTTTGAACGAAACAAGAGAAGCTGCAACACAATAGTTTTCAGCTTTGCAATGAGATTAAATAAAGAGATCTCAAGGTCGACGTCTTTTGGAGAGGGTACATTATTCGATGTTTCAAAGAAATGATGTTTCAGTCTGCAGGTTATCTCTCTCTCTCATCTCCCAGATGAACTTAAGTATATGGACTTACAATGGAATTTGTATTCATTTATTTAGTGTGCTCTGTTTGTGTACTGAAATTATTTTTCCTCCCTTTAGTTCAAATACCATACAGCGTACCGCAAACAGATTGGCCACCACATTGGTGCCAAATGCATTGAGGATGACCCCCTGCTCATGCTGGCTCTGAACTCAGCCAAGATACAGAGTGATGCCCTGTACAAGAAGGACTTCCACAAATCTAAGACCAAGTTCAACCTCCCAGTGGACATGATGGCCTTTGAACTTGCCAAGAAGAACCAGATCCAGGTCAACGATGCCCACTACAGAACTCGCCTGCACAACTGGACCTGTCTGCCAGACTCCACTGATGTTGTCCAGGCCAGACATCTGAGTGAAATCCAGAGTGATGTAAGTATAAATTCACTTCAAAATGTTTTTACTCCTTAATTTGTTCCTTATATTATGTACTATTTTAACCCTTGTTTTATTGGTGTATCCAGAATATGTACAAGGCTGATCTGAAATGGCTGAGAGGCATGGGATGGGTGCCCATTGGCTCCCTTGATGTTGAGAAGGCGAAGAAGGCCGGCCAGGTCCTGAGTGAGCCGCTGTATCGTCAGCACCCAAGCAAATTTAAGTTCACCAGCTCAGTTCAAGACATGGGATTGGTCTTGGCTAAAGCCAATAATGACATTGCCAACAAGGTATGTTCTATGCATTTACTGTTGAAATCTTGTGACGTCCATCTCAGCCTCAATAATGTTTTAAAATGATTGTGTTTATAGTTAGATCAATAAAACGGTTATTAATTAATCTCATCTTTGCAGCAATCATACACCAAAGCCTGGGAGAAGGACAAGACCAAGATCCACATCATGCCTGACTCAATGGAGGTGGTTCTGGCAAGACAGAACAAAATCGCCTACAGCGAGGTAAGGCTTGCATGCTAAACAACTCATGCTACATTGCTTTGATAATCAGTATTTAATTTGTCAGCAGTATATCTTCTCTGAAACATGTAAACAAGAAAGACAACTTTTGGCAAGCATTCAATGTCTTTAAGCTATATTCACACAACAATGATTTACTCACTGGTTTTCACATGGTGTCTTTTATGTCAAATCTGTTTTCAGTCAAAATACAAAAAAGCGAATGAAGAATCGAAGAAGAAGGGCTATGATCTGCGCAATGATGCCATTGCTATCATCGCAGCTAAGAAAGGAAGGGAAATTATTAGTGATGTAAGTTAATATTGTCTTGGTTATCACAAGATAAGTGAGTATGGTGTGTGCTCTATTTCTGTACTGAAATTATTTTTCTTCCCTTTAGTACAAATACCATACAGCATACCGCAAACAGATTGGCCACCACATTGGTGCCAGATGCGTCGAAGATGACCCCCTGCTCATGCTGGCTCTGAACTCAGCCAAGATACAGAGTGATGCCCTGTACAAGAAGGACTTCCACAAATCTAAGACCAAGTTCAACCTCCCAGTGGACATGATGGCCTTTGAACTTGCCAAGAAGAACCAGATCCAGGTCAACGATGCCCACTACAGAACTCGCCTGCACAACTGGACCTGTCTGCCAGACTCCACTGATGTTGTCCAGGCCAGACATCTGAGTGAAATCCAGAGTGATGTAAGTATAAATTCACTTCAAACTGTTTTTACTCCTTAATTTGTCCCTTTTATTATGTACTATTTTAACCTTGTTTTATTGGTGTATCCAGAATATGTACAAGGCTGATCTGAAATGGCTCAGAGGCACCGGCTGGGTCCCCATTGGCTCCATCGATGTTGAGAAGGCGAAGAAGGCCGGCCAGGTCCTGGCTGAGAGGGGCTACCGCCAGCACCCCAGCAACTTTAAGTTCACCAGCTCAGTTCAAGACATGGGATTGGTCTTGGCTAAAGCCAATGCTGACATTGCCAACAAGGTATTGTCTTAACAGTAATTTTCATCAATTGTCCTAAAAGATTTGCCAAATTATAGTTTCATTATATAACATTTGCTGAACAGTTAGATGAGTCTCTATACTAAGCATTGGAGATGGATATGAACATTATTGGCTAGATCTTGAACTAACTGTTTCCTTCTCTAAACTTCTCGTTAATGCAGCAAACTTATGTTGCGGCCTGGGAGAAGGCCAAGACCAAGATTCACATCATGCCAGATGCAATGGATGTGGTTTTGGCACAACAGAACAAGAGCACCTACAGTCTGGTGAGTACAGTACAACAGATCAATTGCAATCATTGTAATATGTATAGTATACCCTTTCAAAAGGAATGCTAAAAGTGTAGATACTAATTTCTGTTGATTTTTCTATACAGAGCCACTACAAAAAAGCATATGAAGCTGATAAGAAGAAGGGCTATGATCTGCGCAATGATGCCATTGCTATCATCGCAGCTAAGAAAGGAAGGGAAATTATTAGCGATGTAAGTTAATATTGTCCTGGTTATCACAAAATAAATGAGTATATGAATATTGTGTGTGCTCTATTTCTGTACTGAAATTATTTTTTCCTCCCTTTAGTACAAATACCATACAGAATACCGCAAACAGATTGGCCACCACATTGGTGCCAGATGCGTCGAAGATGACCCCCTGCTCGTGCTGGCTCTGAACTCAGCCAAGATACAGAGTGATGCCCTGTACAAGAAGGACTTCCACAAATCTAAGACCAAGTTCAACCTCCCAGTGGACATGATGGCCTTTGAACTTGCCAAGAAGAACCAGAAACAGGTCAACGATGCCGCCTACAGAACTCGCCTGCACAACTGGACCTGTCTGCCAGACTCCACTGATGTTGTCCAGGCCAGACATGTCTATGAGATCAACAGTGATGTAAGTATGATCATTTGATAATGTATTCTGTCATCACTGAGTCTTATGTGTTGTTATAAAAGATTTAAGATGACACCATTTAATTCTAGAATGATATTCTTCTCAGGCTGTGTACAGATCTGATATTATATTATGTACTATTTTAACCCTTGTTTTATTGGTGTATCCAGAATATGTACAAGGCTGATCTGAAATGGCTCAGAGGCACCGGCTGGGTCCCCATTGGCTCCATCGACGTGGAGAAGGCGAAGAAGGCCGGCGAGGTCCTGGCTGAGAGGGGCTACCGCCAGCACCCCAGCAAATTTAAGTTCACCAGCTCAGTTCAAGACATGGGGTTGGTCTTGGCTAAAGCCAATAATGACATTGCCAACAAGGTATGTTCTATGCATTTACTGTTGAAATCTTGTGATGTCCATCTCAGCCTCAATAATGTTTTGGAATGATTGTGTTTATAGCTAGATCAATAAAACGGTTATTAATTAATCTCATCTTTGCAGCAATCATACACCAAAGCCTGGGAGAAGGACAAGACCAAAATCCACATCATGCCTGACTCAATGGAGGTGGTTCTGGCAAGACAGAACAAAATCGCCTACAGCGAGGTAAGGCTTGCATGCTAAACAACTCATGCTACATTTTTGCTTCGATAATCAGTATTTAATTTGTCAGCAGTATATCTTCTCTGAAACATGTAAACAAGAAAGACAACTTTTGGCAAGCATTCAATGTCTTTAAGCTATATTCACACAACAATGATTTACTCACTGGTTTTCACATGGTGTCTTTTATGTCAAATCTCTTTTCAGTCAAAATACAAAAAAGCGAATGAAGATTCGAAGAAGAAGGGCTATGATCTGCGCAATGATGCCATTGCTATCATCGCAGCTAAGAAAGGAAGGGAAATTATTAGCGATGTAAGTTAATATTGTCCTGGTTATCACAAAATAAATGAGTATATGAATATTGTGTGTGCTCTATTTCTGTACTGAAATTATTTTTTCCTCCCTTTAGTACAAATACCATGCAGCATACCGCAAACAGATTGGCCACCACATTGGTGCCAGATGCGTCGAAGATGACCCCCTGCTCATGCTGGCTCTGAACTCAGCCAAGATACAGAGTGATGCCCTGTACAAGAAGGACTTCCACAAATCTAAGACCAAGTTCAACCTCCCAGTGGACATGATGGCCTTTGAACTTGCCAAGAAGAACCAGATCCAGGTCAACGATGCCGCCTACAGAACTCGCCTGCACAACTGGACCTGTCTGCCAGACTCCACTGATGTTGTCCAGGCCAGACATGTCTATGAGATCAACAGTGATGTAAGTATGATCATTTGATAATGTATTCTGTCATCACTGAGTCTTATGTGTTGTTATAAAAGATTTAAGATGACACCATTTAATTCTAGAATGATATTCTTCTCAGGCTGTGTACAGATCTGATATTATATTATGTACTATTTTAACCCTTGTTTTATTGGTGTATCCAGAATATGTACAAGGCTGATCTGAAATGGCTCAGAGGCACCGGCTGGGTCCCCATTGGCTCCATCGACGTGGAGAAGGCCAAGAAGGCTGGACAGATCCTGGCTGAGAGGGGCTACCGCCAGCACCCCAGCAACTTCAAGTTTACTGCCAAAACCGACGGCATGCCATACGCCCTGGCCCAGGCTAATGCCCAAATAATGGACAAGGTACAGTCTCCTGTTTAGTTTGTTTGTTCATTGTTTGTTTGTTTGTTCGTTCCTCATATTCTCCTAATATCTCCTATTTACTAATGTGGGGGAAATCTCCTGAAGGTATGACCTAGACCAGCGGTTCCCAACCTTTTTGGACTCAAGGCCCAGTTAAAAATCTGGCCCACACAGGCATTTTATGGACGCGTAAAACATCTTTTTGTGTCATCATTATTCTCTTATTCTTATTGGAGATTCCATATGCCTCATCATACAGTCATCATACATACATAGGTAGGCCTAGTAGTAGCACACTGATGATGCATTTTTTAAGGTTTTAAATAAATAAATACAGTACCATGGATGTATAGATGTATGGATGTAAAACAAACTATTATTAAAAAAATATTTTGCCCATGATTTGGCGGCCCACTTGCAGTACTCTCACGGACCATCAGAGGGCCGCGGCCCATAGGTTGGGAATCGCTGCTGTACTGTATATAGTTATTGTACTAAAACTGAAAACAGAGCGGTAGTAAAACATCACATGAGATGTTGATAAGAGGCATGACAGTGATGCACCTGAGACACTGAAGGAAGCGTGTTAGATTTAGAAACACAGTGTGAAGGTGAGACATGAAGCCTCAAAGTGCAACGCATGACATTGATTATTAGAGAGTTTATTGATTGATTGATTTGATCTGATATTTAAAAGTAGTCATCTGATCCAGCCAGGGACATCAGTATACTGAGTAGTTTACTACTTTTAAATATAAGATCAAATCAATCAATCAATCAACTCTCTAATAATCTATATTCTACATAAAAAATGATCGAGGATAAAAAAAAAAACACAACAAAGTCTGAAGGCTTATTTCCATTGTGGTCCTCCAGTAAGATGGCAAGGGGCGGGCAAGACGAGCACATCACACTCACGTAGGCCTCCAATAAAACACAACAACAGATACATATTAGTAACAACAATTACAAATATTCACAACAATTTAAAACTACATCAGAGGTGTGTGTGTATCAAATTACACCAACATGCTGTTTGTCAGACATGTTTTAAATTGCCACTGTAAAGGTGTTTACTGAAGACAGAGTTTTCAAATAGCTTGGCAACTCGTTTCATAGAACTGCAACAGAGTACAGAGTACAGAGACATACTTCCTGAATGTCACAACCCTCTCTATCCTTCTTCCTCACAGAAAGCGTACAGTGCAGCCTGGGAGAAGGACAAGGTCAAGCTTCACATCAACCCCGACACTCCGGAGATTCTGTTGGCCCAACAGAACAACATCAACATGAGCGAAGTGAGTCGTCTTCTGTTCACCTCGTCTTCTGTTGTCATTTGCAGTACCTGTCTTCTATCTCATTGGTCTCTCGACCATTTAAATATGTTAGGATTCTGATTGAGAGATTGAGATTGAGATTGAGATAACGTTTATTGCCACTATGCATTACACATATAGGAATTTGCTTCGTCACCACAGCAAGTGCGTTTATACTTTTTTCACATATCAAAAAACAGGACAACACAACAACAACACAGGACAGACAACAGTGCATTGGATAGTGCGGTATAAAGATGAAATGATGAAATGTATTCTCTTGTTCTTTCACAGAAAAAATATAAACAAGGTTACCAGGACACCATCAAACAGGGCTACTACCTCCCTGGGGACGCCATCTCTGTCAAACACGCCAAGCAGGGGAGAGAGATCATCAGCGATGTAAGTGACGTTTTTCCAACATCTTCCTTGACACTATACCAATAGTTAGTGTTTAGAGTGTATAGAGTGTTGTGATGTAACTCAGGCTATAAGGTCATTGTTGGAATTTCCTCTTTTAAATGCTGACAAATGGACATTCAAAATGGACGTGCATCAATGCACCATTGTCTTTGTGCAAGGTACAGTAGGGAGACAAACCCATTAATTCTCTATTGATCTCTTTCAGTACAAATACCATGCAAATTATCGCAAGCAACGTGGCCACCACATTGGTGCCAGATGCGTCGAAGATGACCCCCTGCTTGTGCTGGCTCTGAACTCAGCCAGGATACAGAGTGATGCCCTGTACAAGAAGGACTTCCACAAATCTAAGACCAAGTTCAACCTCCCAGTGGACATGATGGCCTTTGAACTTGCCAAGAAGAACCAGATCCAGGTCAACGATGCCGCCTACAGAACTCGCCTGCACAACTGGACCTGTCTGCCAGACTCCCAAGATGTTGTCCAGGCCAGGAAGGTGTACGACATCCGCAGTGACGTAAGTACAGAGAGTTTAGTTTTATGTCTAGTGAACCATTGTTGCTGTATCCTAACATTTACCACCATTGAATAGAACGAATCAAAATCGAAAGTTTCCTCTGAATGCATCTGAATGCAACACCAATGCATGTCCCTTCCAGGAATCACTTCCATGTTTGTTCTTTTACGGCTTATAGTCATATTAAAGATATGTTATCGAAGTTTAATTGCTAATTGTTAAACTTGATATTTGGTAAGGTGTTGAGTGTACGGTTTGAGTGTATACTCAAGTAGTGGTGGGGTAGTGGTGGTCTAGTGGATAGTGAGTTGGACTTGTGATCGGAAGGTTGTGAGTTCAAATCCCGCCTGAAACCACACCACTACTAGTGTGCCCTTGAGTAAGGCACTTAGCCCTCAGTTACTCCAGGGGGAATGTCCCTGTAATTCGTAATTGTAAGTCGCTTTGGATAAAAGCGTCTGCTAAATGGCAAAATTATTAATTTAAAATTAGACTCCTATGATGTCATATCCATCAATTGATTAGGTCATTAAGCCACACAATCCATAGTTTTATGCTTAGAAACTTAAAGGCTAATGGTATGCTTTTGTTTATTGGTAGGTGTGCCCCCTTTTGAGCAATGAGATTTATTTTTTTTGCATTATTCTTCAAATTATTTAGGGGACCCCTTTTGGCCAGAGAGCGCCCCCAAGAAGTAAAATCCTCAAATCCTTTAAAAGTAGAAACACATTTCGTGAGCTTAGAATGATAAGGTTCTATCTCCGTTTAGGGTAGTTCAGAGATATTGAGCATCAACGTTTTTACATTCCGTTATGTTCTGTGAGATGGAACCTTTGTATTTTAGGAATTACTAACTCAAAAATGTCAACATTTTAAAAATAGGCATTAATAAACACCTAATGCATCAGATTATGTAAAAAACTAAATTTTGACCAGAAATGGAGATAGAACCTTATAATTCTAACGTCACGATTTCCTTTGCACCCCTCAGGCGGTCTACAAGGCGGACATGGAGTTCATGCGGGGTGTTGGATGGGTCCCCATCGGCTCTCTGGATGTGCTGAAAGCCAAGAAAGCTGGAGAGATCCTGAGTGACCGACGCTACAAACAGAAGCCAGATATACTCAAATACACCACTGACATGACAGCCATGCCCATGGTGTTGGCTAAGGCAAATGCTGAAATCATGAACCAGGTATGACACGACACAGCCTTATGTAGACATGTTTCACATTTAAGAACATGCTGGTGTTGATGATCTGTTATTTTTAATCAATGACTTGACCAGTAGTTTGAATATTCCATCCTATGTTTTTGCGATTGGCATCATTTTAACATGAGCATTTTTCTCTCATGTTTCAGCGCCAGTACCATCAGGCTTGGGAGGCTGATAAGATCAAGACTCATGTGACCCCAGACCTGCCTGAACTTGTCCTGGCCAAAGCCAACGCTCTTAACATGAGCAAGGTACAGCAGACCCTCCTCGCCTTCACTAATGTACATTCCTAACTCTCCATTTGAAGCTGTCAAGCTTTCCTGAGTCCTATGACATGGACATGGCATGTCGGATTGTAAATGGTAAATGGTAAATGGACTGCACTTATATAGCGCCTTTTTTGCTGCTCCAAAGCTGCTCCAAAGCGCTTTACAACGGCCTCTCCTTCACCCATTCACACACACATTCACACACCAATGGCGGCAAGCTGCCATGCAAGGCGCTGGCCCGCTCACTGGGAGCAATTTTGGTTTGTAATGTAATGTTTGGATGTCATGTTATCTATTTTTCCCAGGTAAATATAGATGTTAGGTTATGAGCAAAATAAACCTAACAATTCCATAGCATGATTTTTATGTTGCCTTGTTTTTGAGAAAACAACAGTGATTATTCAACCAGTTTTAGTAAACAGTCTGAAGATGCATTGCACATCATGCAAACACAAATTGTCGGTCTCCGTGTCTATTAGAAACATTTAGGTTATGGTGGGCTGACTTTTATTACTTTTTCACTTGTTTTGCAAATTGGAGTCCTAGGTTTTTCCCATCCGCTGCCATGGATAGTACTAATCACAGCTTTATTCTTATTGCAGAAATTGTACAGACAAGCTGTTGAGGAATCCTTCAGGAAGGGATATGACATCAAGTCTGACGCCATCTCCATCAAAGCTGCCAAGCATGGCAGAGAAATCATCAGTAATGTAAGTATTGTATACTTTAAATGTTTCTCTTTTTGCCATCGATTCATCACAGTTATTGGCAATTTGTGTATATATCTTTCATCCATATAGTACAAGTATCTGGCCAGTTATCGCAAGCAAGTTGGCCACCACATCGGTGCCAGATGCGTCGCGGATGACCCCCTGATGGTGCTGGCTCTGAACTCAGCCAGGATACAGAGTGATGCCCTGTACAAGAAGGACTTCAACAAGTCCAAGACCAAGTTCCACCTCCCAGTGGACATGCTCACTATTGAACTGGCCAAGAGATGCCAGATCCAGGTCAACGACTTCAACTACAGGACTCGCCTGCACAACTGGACCTGTCTGCCAGACTCCAGTGATGTTCGCCAGGCCAGGAAGGTGTACGACCTCCGCAGTGACGTAAGTACAGACAGTTTAGTTTTATGTCTAGTGAACCATTGTGGCTGTATCCTAACGTTTACCTGTCCACCATTGAAGAGAATGCCAGGAAGGTCTATGATTTGTGCAGTGACATACGTTTTGAGAGAGATTCACTCATTAAGCCTTTGAGGTGTGTGGGGTGCATCTACAGTATCATTCAAGGGCAAGACAACCCATTATACTTCCAAAGTTCACAGACTAAGCACTTGGTTTCTCATATATGACATTAGGCTGTGTACAAAGCTGATCTGGAGTGGCTCAGAGGCACCGGCTGGGTCCCCATTGGCTCCATCGACGTGGAGAAGGCCAAGAAGGCTGGACAGATCCTGGCTGAGAGGGGCTACCGCCAGCACCCCAGCAACTTCAAGTTTACTGCCAAAACCGACGGCATGCCATACGTCCTGGCCCAGGCTAATGCCCAGATAATGGACAAGGTAATGGACACTCTCCTTTTAGGTTGATTGTTAATTGTTTGTTTCTCCTAATATTTCATACTAAATACTAGTGTGGGGGTAAATCCTCTGAAAGTGACCTAGACTTTTTTTTAAATCAGCCTTGTATTATGCAGAATTGTTATATGTATTTACTGCACTAAAATGCAAAACAGAGCAGTAGTGAAACATGGCACTGAATCTTTGGAGATATCATCACATGAGATTGTTCATCGCATGAGATTGTTCATCGCATGAGTTGAAAAAGGCCTGACAGTGATGCACCTGGGCCACTAAGGGAAGGGCATTGGATTGAACACTAGAACAGCCGTGCCTTTTTTACCTACTAAAAGAGGGGGTCAAATGGGGGCTTGTAAATTAGCCTGCTTCCTACACAGAAAAACTGCAAAATAGCTTTATACTAGCTTATCCTGATGTGATGTTGAAAATGTAAGGATACTGGGTGGTAGAACGCACATATCTAGGAAAAGTCATGAAAGGAGGGTCCTGAAATTTGATCGAATGCAAAGATAGAACACTTTTCTATACTCACGTATCATGGCTGATTAAGTGTTAAATGTTCCCTCTCTGTTTTGAAATTGTATTGCAGAGGTGTGACACGAGGCCTCAGGCCTAGGTGCAGGACAACAACAGTATTTCAGTAGTAACAGTATTAGAGAGAGCCACGTCTCTTTAACACTAGGACAGCCGTGCCTATTTCACCTACTCTTAGCTCCACCTTGTGGGGGTTAAACGACCATAGTCTTTAGAATGGGAAACTGCAACTTACACTCAAAGACCACTAGTTGGCGCCTCTTGTAAACTGGCTTGCCTCCTACACAGAAAAACTGCTCTAAATAGCTTTATAATAGCTTATCCTTATGAGGATACTGGGTGGTAGAAAGCACATATCTAGGAAAAGTCATGAAAGGAGGGTCCTGAAATTTGATCGAGTGCAAAGATATAAAAACATTTTTAATCACTTGGTCAAATGACCCCACCCATGGCTGTTCTAGTGTTAACTGCTCCCCCCCCCCCCCACAGAAAGCCTACGTTGAAGCCTGGGAGAAAGACAAAATCCACCTTCACATCAACCCAGACACACCAGAGATCCTTCTGGGCAAGCAGAACAAGCTCAACACCAGCCTGGTAGGTGGTGTCACTGGAACCACAGCTGAACACCTATTTCACCTGCTATCTACGTTTCATCTGCTGTCTATCTTTCATCTGCTATCTATCTTTCATCTGCTATCTGTCTTTCATCTGTTATCTATCATTCATCTGCTATCTATCTTTCATCTGCTATCTATCTTTCATCTGTTGTCTCTCTTTCATCTGCTATCTATCTTTCGCCTGTTGTCTATCTTTAATCTGTTGTCTATCTTTCATCTGCTATCGGTCTTTCATCTGTTATCTATCTTTCATCTGTTGTCTCTTTTATCTGCTATCTATCTTTCATCTGCTATCTACGTTTCATCTGCTATCTATCTTTCATCTGTTGTCTATCTTTCATCTGCTATCTATCTTTCATCTGTTGTCTATCTTTCATCTGCTATCTATCTTTCATCTGTTGTCTATCTTTCATCTGCTATCTATCTTTCATCTGTTGTCTCTTTTATCTGCTATCTATCTTTCATCTGTTGTCTGTCTTTCACCTGTTGTCTATCTTTCACCTGTTGTCTATCTTTCATCTGCTATCTATCTTTCATCTGCTATCTGTCTTTCATCTCTATCATCATAACCAGAGTGGTTTATTAGAAGAGTGGTGCTAAATAGCTCCATATATCTCTCTGGTTAATCTTCCTGATCTACCAGATATAGATTTTTTTATTGGACTAACAACCAGTTGCCTGGCATCATGCTCCGTAGGTATTAATGTAAAGGAACTATTTGGCATTGGCCAATAGAAAAACGGGGACCCTTTCATTGGCACCACTCTTCCTTATAGAACACTCGTTGATTGGAACCATTTCTGAACATTCTACAGAATTCTAGTTGATCCACTGAAGACACTAATGGATCACGTTTTTTTCTGTTTTTTCAGAAACATTACCGTGCAGGCTTCGAGGCGACCATCGCCAAGGGCTACTACCTGCCCAAGGACGCCATCTCTGTCAAAGCTGCCAAGCAGGGCAGGGAGATCATCAGTGACGTATGTATAACACATCCTCTGCCAGAGCATTGGCAGTAATCATAATAAGCACACTGTTTAGCCATTAAATAAATATCAATATATTGAATAAAAACATGAATTGTACCTTTTCAAATGTTTCAGTACAAGTACAAGGCAGGTTACCGCAAGCAACAAGGCCACCATGTTGGAGCCCTCAGCATCCAGGACGACCAGATGTGCATGTTGGCCGCCAACGCAGGCAGGATCTCCAGCGACAACATTTACAAGAAGGACTATGAGAAGATCAAGACCAAGTTCAACCTCCCAGTGGACATGATGGCCTTTGAACTGGCCAAGAAGAACCAGATCCAGGTCAACGACTTCAACTACAGGACTCGCCTGCACAACTGGACCTGTCTGCCGGACTCCAGTGATGTCGTCCAGGCCAGGAAGGTGTACGACCTCCGCAGTGACGTAAGTACAGACAGTTTAGTTTCACGTCTACTGAACCATTGTTGCTGTATCGTTTACCTTACGTTTACCTGTCCACCGTTGAATAGAATAGAACGAAGCGAGATCCAACCACCCGTACATAGCACTCCCTTTATGGGAAATAAAAAGGTGCATCTTGTAAGAACAAATGGTACTAGCCTCAACGATCCGGCAAGACAAGCTAGGATAGTTTGTGGGTAATTTCCTTGACTGAGAACGTACACAGAGACTGAGACAGACCTTTTCCAAAAACTGATGTTTGTGGTGAAAACCAATGGGAATTAGAGAAAGACTGACCTTTACCTTTTCTTTTTACTGTTTTCCCCTGCTTTTATATTCATTCTATGCATGTTTTTATATATGTTTATTTATTTATTTTCACTTAATGTTCTTATTCCTGTTGTAAAGCAATTTGAGCTGCATTTCTTGTATGAAAGGTGCTATATAAATAAAGCTTTACTTACTTACTTACTTACTTATGCAACGGCTGACTCGTGATAAAACGTGCTTCCTGTCTTTCAGGCGGTGTACAAGGCTGACCTGGAGTGGCTCAGAGGGTGCGGTTGGCTGATCCAGGGTTCGGTTGACGTCGTCAAGGCCAAGAACGCCCAGACCATCCTCAACGAGAGACTGTACCGCCAGCCCCCCAGCAGCATCAAGTTCACTAGTGTTGTCGACCTTCCCGAGATCGTCCTGTCCAAGCAGAACGCTGACAACATCAGCCTTGTGAGTATTTCCCTCCCCTTTTAATCATTAAGTAGCCAAAACGTGGAACAACGAACAACAGTCTGATCTTATTACCTTGGGTCTCTTTCCACATTTCTAGTAACAGTGTGAGGTGGAGCTTTGAAATGGAGAGACCCCCCCCCCCCCCCCGCGAGACTAATGGTTATGACGTATCGTTAACTCTGTTTGTTTGCTTGTTTGTTATTCACAGAGGAAATACCACGAAGCTTGGGACAAAGACAAGATTAAAATCCACATCCCACATAACATCCCCTCTATCGAGCTGTCCAAGGCCAACGCTATCAACATCAGCAACGTAAGCACGGGTCACTGAGGCACATAGCTGTGTTGATTCTTGTGATTTATTTTGTTAGTTTTTTTACTGTTTTAATGTTTTTAACTTATTATGTTTTTAGGTTGTTTTGTTTTTAACTTATTCTGTTTTTACGGTTGTTGTTTTTTTTCTCTCTGTAGCACTCTGAGATTCTTTTTGAACTAAAAGTGCAATACAAATAAAATGCATTATTATTATTATTATTATTATTATAGCATGATCTATGTTTAAAAGCACATATTCTCACACATTTTACCATGTCCAGTGATGACTTGACTTACAGATGATCTTTCTGTTTTCCAGAAATTGTACACCCATGCCTGGGATACCGACAAGGCTAAGGGATTCCAGATTAAGGAGGATGCCATCGACATACTGAAGGCCAAAAAATCTAGAGACATCATCAGCCAGGTAAGAGATTAAGAATGAACTTTAGTCCATTTAATTTAGATCACTTGAAATGATTCACACAGTGTCATTAACATTTTGATCCCTTTTTCTCTTCAAACAGTACAAGTACCTTGCAAGCTACCGCAAGCAAGTTGGCCACCACATTGGTGCACTCAGCATCCACGACGACCCTCTGATCATGCTGGCTCTGAACTCAGGCAAGATTGCCAGTGATGTCCTGTACAAGAAGGACTTCAACAAGTCCAAGACCAAGTTCCACCTCCCAGTGGACATGCTGACTATTGAACTGGCCAAGAAATGCCAGATCCAGACCAACGACTTCCACTACAGGACTCGCCTGCACAACTGGACCTGTCTGCCAGACTCCACTGATGTCGTCCAGGCCAGGAAAGCCTACGATCTGAAGAGTGATGTGAGCTTACTTTTACTTACTGCATTTGGAATCATTTCAATGTTCTTCTGTCCATATACAGTTGTGTTCATCCTCTGTTCACTGTTCTTTTTAAGAAAGAGCAAATCAACTGTATAGTATTGGTACTTTGACATCTACTGTATATGTTGATGAAAACCTGTTGTCCTCCCCCAGGCTGTATACAAGGCTGATCTGGAGTGGCTGCGTGGATGCGGTTGGAACCCACACGAGTCCCTAGAGGTGCTTAAGGTGAAGAACGCCCAGGCCGTCCTGGCTGAGGTAAGTGTGTCCCATCTAGTGTCTGATGTCTCGACAGTACAAGTGCATTGGAAAAGCATTGAAGATCCGTGTTTGTTTAGCCATTGTTGACGATTTGTTTAATCGTTGTTTGATTGATGTTGTCTTGCAGAGAGGCTACCGTGTCAAGCTGGACCAGCAGAAGTTTATTGCCCCCGTTGACAGGATGGACTTGGTCTGTGCCAAGAACGCAGCAGAGGTCCTCAACGAGGTGAGCGGGAACCTTCCTAAGCAACATATAACGACAAATAATTATTCCATGGCTTGTGTGTTTGTGTCAATTGTTCTGAATGAATGTGCATTATCATACAGTACTAAATCAACTTTGCCTAATTTCACAGTTTGTTTGTAACATCAGTGCCTGTACCAAATATGCCCTTCACAAAGAGAATCCCTCCCCATGTATAACTATGTTCTCTACCTTTCACGTTGTGCAGGCTAAGTACCGTGAGGCCTGGCACAAGGACAAGACCAAGTACTCCTTGAAGGATACCCCGGGTCTGCAGACAGCCAGAGAGGTGGCGAAGAACGTTCACCCGGTAAGACCAACGCTCCTTTTCATTTGTCCTTTCAGAAGTTTGGAGAGGTCAAAAGAGGCATTTGAGACCAGCAATCAAAGAGTGTCATTTGAACGACTCATAGCCGTTCTAAAACTACTATGTATTGTGTTTTACCCTGTTCCAGAAACTGTACACCAAGGAGTGGGACAAGATTAAAGCCACAGGGTACTTCATGCCTGGAGATGCTGTTAACATCAAGCAGAACATCCACAACAACAAAGTACAGAGTGAGGTATGAGGACTTGGCGCAAAGGGAAGGCGATAGGAGACTGTCCAGCCTTCAACGGTTTTGATAAAAAAAACAATGAATACAACTATTATTCTGAAGATTGTCGATAATCATGAGTTGGTGTGGCTTCTTTATTTGTCATTCGAATAGCATTTTTTTTTTTTTTTATGTTATTCTAAGCAGCTGTTCTACTCACTGATTTTAAAATCACTGAATGAGAATGCATTCAAATTATGTTCAAACTTCTCTTCCTCAGCACAAGTACAAGGCTGGATACCGCAAACAGGTCGGTCACCACATTGGTGCCCTGAGTGTTGCTGACGACCCCCTGCTCATGCTGGCTCTGAACTCAGCCAAGATACAGAGTGACGCCCTGTACAAGAAGGACTTCAACAAGTCCAAGACCAAGTTCCACCTCCCAGTGGACATGCTGTGCATTGAACTGGCCAAGAAATGCCAGATCCAGGTGAACGACTTCAACTACAGGACTCACCTGCACAGCTGGACCTGTCTGCCAGACGCCACTGATGTCGTCCAGGCCAGGAAAGCCTACGATCTGAAGAGTGATGTGAGTTCAGCACCACTTTGACACTTGGGAGTATCATTACAGATTAATTATCTATGAAAATATCTATTTGTGAGCTTAGAATGATAAGGTTCTATCTCCGTTTAGAATGATAAGGTTCTATCTCCGTTTAGAATGATAAGGTTCTATCTCCGTTTAGAATGATAAGGTTCTATCTCCGTTTAGAATGATAAGGTTCTATCTCCGTTTAGAATGATACGGTTCTATCTCCGTTTAGAATGATAAGGTTCTATCTCCGTTTAGAATGATAAGGTTCTATCTCCGTTTAGGGCAGTTCAGAGATATTGAGCGTCAAAGTTTTCCATTATGTTTTGTGAGATGGAACCTTTGTATTTTATTAATTACTAACTAAAAAAATGCCAACATTTAAAAAAATAACAGGCATTAATAAACACAATTTTGACAAAAATTGAGATAGAACCTTATAATTCTAAAGTCACGATTTTACACTTGGAGTATCGTTACAGATTAATTATCTATGAAAATATCTATTGGTAAAAAAATGAAGGCTTGACTGACGCTGCTCCCTATGTGTTCAGAACGTGTACAGGGCCGATCTGGAATGGCTCCGAGGCTGTGGCTGGGCGCCGGCCGAGTCTGTCGATCACGTCAAAGTCAGGAACGCCCAGAAGGTCCTCAACGAGGTAAGTTCCTCTTTCCCTTCCCAGGGTATCCGCGGTGTCTTGAAAAGTATTAAAAGTTGATAAATCAATTTTGGGAAAATCAAGACCCTTAATAAGTATTAAAAAGTCTTATCACGATTTTATGAGGTCTTGAATTTTCTGGGTATTTTTCTGAATAAGACTCTGTCCAAAGAGTTTGAGTCCTAAAAACTTTTAGTAAAAGTTCGTGAATGTATTAATTTTATTAAAAAACAAAGATGAACCGGAAATTCTGTTGTATGATAGTGGTTTAGTCTATTAAAAAGATTTTTAAAAATACATAAACTAAAGCTGTTAAGTTAAAGGTGTCACTGATGTCAACGGTTACAGCTCGAAGTGGCGGTGAGGTCTGGAAATATTATTGACAAGGTCTTTAAAAAGTCTTAGAAAGGGATTGAAATTAACCTCAAGATTCCTGTATATACCCTGCCTTCCCTTTTTCTGATGCTTTTATTGACATAATGTTCAGCACAGTAGAACATTTGATATGGGAAGTGATTAAAAATCTGTTTAACATTTCATCTTTTCCCATTCTTGGTATGGTTTCTTCTTTTGTTGTTTCATCTGACACATTATGCTCCTAATACCGTCTCGTCAGCACCGGACGTCTCACCATGTGTCTCTCCTCTCTCTTACAGAGGTTGTACAAGAAGGACGCCAAAGACAACTTCGCCAAGTACACACACATCGTGGACACTCCCGAGGTTGTCCTCGCTCAGCACAACGCTATCATCCTCAGTGATGTGAGTTATTGATTTCCACTATTATCTTTAGTTGAGCAAAAATACGAAAATAGAAATAAGAAAATAAGAAAATAAGAAAATAGACTGCAGATATTATTGATGTGTATGTGTTGTGTTTGATCCGTATCTTAAGAAGGAACAAGCAAGGAGGTCATGTAATGGGATCTTGTCTTTATTTATTTATTTATTTGTTTATTTATTGGAAGGATCCCCATTAGCTATACCCATAGGCATGAGCTACTTTTAGTGGGGTCCACATTTAAAACATACATTACAAATAACATTTAACATGTAAAACATACTTAAATCACAAATATCAAACATTAAAATATATCATACATCACACAATTTTACATTTGGCATAATATAAAACACATATATCTAGTTGGAGTCCACATTTAAAACATATATTACAAATAACATTTAGCATATAAAACATACTTTAAATTACAATATCAAACATTAAAATATATCATACACTATACATTTTTGATCCTTACCTGTGTCTCTGTGTGCTGTTGTTGTGTAGTTGAAGTACAAGGAGACCTTCAACATGGAGAAGGGCCACTATATCGGCGCTGAGGACACCCCCGCGCTGGCCCACTGCAGGGACGTCTCCCGGAACATCAGCGAGGTAACACACAGACGCCTGTCCTGACTCAGAACTCATCTGATTCATCCATCTACTGTTGATTCATCTACTGTTGATTCTGTTGATTCATCTACTGTTGATTCAGTTGATTCATCTACTGTTGATTCAGTTGACTCATCGGTTGATTTAGCTGCTGTATCTGTAAATCGGAGATATACATTTATTAATAACTTCTGTTTTTAACACTGAGGATTGTGTGTTTGCAGAAATACTACAAAATGGCCTGGGACGAAAGCAAGGCCACAGGTTACCAGTTGGACCACCAGTTCCTGCCTCTGCTAGGAGCAAAGAAGAACAGGGAGATCGTCAGCGATGTGAGTTTACTGTACTTCTGGATGGTCGGGAGACAGTATGTAGAGTCAGATGTTTATAACTATCATCATATGCATTCGTAACTGATAGAGAGAACCCAGGGCGTTTTAATTCCATATAAAGGTTGTGATGGTAGTGGTGGTTTGAAAGCATGCAGAGCGGTGTTTGTTTATTTCCCTGCTGTATCATCACAGCTTTTGGCTTTTTGTTTGATGCTGACCGTTTGTTTTCCTTTTGACCTTGAAACCTTTCAGGCTAAATACCACAAAGAACACGAGAAGGCCAAGGGCCACTACCTGGCCAACACTCTGGTCGACTTCCCTGAGGTGATGCGCTGTGGAGAACAGGAGAGAGAGAAGGGTCTGGTAAGAAGCCATCATGCTCACATCACCTTTTGTATGGTTGCATGATAATTAGTGGTTCTATTCTGCAAATGCTCAATGAGTAAAACAGATAGTTAAGTCTCTAACTTAAAGTTGAGATGATGACAACAATCACAAACGTTGTGAACATCTCTTATTTCAGAGGCTTTACCAAAAGTCCTACCATGAGAGCAAAACCAAGAACCACATCCCGGAGGACATCATCGCCAACAAGGTGGCTAAGAAGTGCCAGGACATGCTGAGCGACATTCTGTATCGCACCTACGTGCACAACTGGACCTGCCACCCCGAACAGGAGGACGTGACCCGCGCACGCAAGAACAACGAGATTCTCAGCGACGTAGGTTCCTTCGTCGATAGTCTGCAGAGGTAGAGGCCGGTAGAGGTAGAGGCCGGTAGAGGTAGAAACCAGAGGACCGTCTTTCCATTTCTACCTCCACCAGCCTCCACCCCCCTGCTGTCCTCCACTGCCCTGCTGTCCTCCACCCCCCTGCTGTCCTCCATCCCCCTGCTGTCCTCCACTGCCCTGCTGTCCTTATCCGTCTCTCCCTCTGACTTCTCATCTCATCCAACTGATCGCGTGTTGTTGTTGTTGTTTGTCAGGTGTTCTACAAAGACGACCTGAACTGGATGAAGGGCATCGGCTGCTACGTCTGGGACACACCAGAGATCCTCCGTGCCAAGAAGTCCTATGAGCTCCAGAGCGAAGTGAGTAGCCACACTCTTTCTGATCATATACCACCATTTGTTTTAGTCTTTTGATTCTGATTTGATTGATTACCAGTTCCCCTCCATAGAGATGGAAAGAATAAGAATAATCACATCTGGACATCTGCTTTTGTGACATCATGAAGTTCCGCCGTAGTGTAGTCAACTAGGATGGGTCTTCCTATGAGTTGGGAAGGCATCAGCCAATTGGATCAATGCATGGACTTCTTCTTCTTCAATATCTAGAGATTGTAAATAGCTTTCGGGCGCATGACGCCATCTAGTGGTACCAATAAGTAACTGACCTAACTGAGACACTGTGTTGACTCTACACTCCAGCACAGCTGCTGGGAGTGAACACCAACATTCCCACCCACTCAAATCACAGAAGATGAAGAAAGTTGACAACATGCCGCCCACCCTTATAATCCTAGTTAGGGAGTGTGGTGTGCCCTCTATTGGTTATATCTTTATGGTCCCATAATAAATCATAACGCTTATGTTATTCTTTTATGAGGACCCCTAACCCTAAGAGCGGTCACTCTTATAGCTAATTGAAAAATACTAACGACATGAGACTGTTGAGAAACAGTGGGGGACTGTTGTTGACTATTCTCTGCCTCTGTTTTCTTACAGCTCAAATACAAAGAGGAGGCGAAGAGGGAGTTCAACAACTATTCCATCGTGACAGACACCCCGTCCTACGTGACGGCTATCCTGGGTAGCACATGGGCCAGCGAGGTGAGTGACAGAAATAATATATAGAGAGAAATATTCCTGGTCTCTTCAGTATCCTGCATAGAAATCATGTCATCAAAACGTTTTAATCAAAAATCACGGCTCTTTTATTTCCACAGCTGAACTACAGGGAGGCTTACCACAAGGAGAAGCACTTGTACACCACAATTCTGGATACCTACGACTACGCGAGATACCAAGACCTCAAGCACTTCTACAGCACCGTACGTGCTGAACCATAGCATAACGTATCACAGCAAAAATACTAGAATGTTTCCTTAAAGACTCTTGTATGCCGTGTTTGTGATTGTGATGTTCTGTTGTTGTTTTGTTGTCAACAGCAAGCGTACACTGCTGCCTGGGACAAGGTCAAGGACAAGGAGTACACCATCCCTGCAGATTCCAATGCCCTCGCCCACGCCAAACAGCAGAAGGTCATCCTGAGCGGCGTGAGTTCATCTCAAACAACCTTTGACCTCTAGGAATTGTGTTTGAAACCCCCAGGACTTCAGTGTTACTCTTCATACAAGTTCACACCGACAAAGTGGCCCGTTCTCAAACCAATATGATCTTTCTACAGGTGAAATACAAGGAGGATTACGAGAAGTTCAAGTCCCTCTACACCCTGCCCAAATCCCTGGAGGACGACCCCCAAACGGCGCGCTGTCTCAAAGCAGGAAAGCTCTGCCTTGACGTGAGTGGAACCTCCTCACAATCTCCTCTCTCTCTCTGTCTACATTTCATGTCTCATCTACAGTTTATTATATATATATATATGTATATATTATGCTATATAATATAATAGATACACTGGTTAGTAAGAGAGCCACACATGAACGCAGGTCGAGACATTGGTATCCGTTTTAACTCTGCTTTACTAGCATCATAAACCACGTTATCAGTTACACTCAACGGGTGCCTAGAGCGCCCCCTAACGCATGGGAATACATAACAGTATATATCCACATTGACTGATTATGGTTTGGATGTTCTTCTTCTAGCGCTTGTACCATGAGGACTATGAGAAGACCAAGGCGAAGATCCACGTCCCCCCAGACATGATGGATATCGTGTCGGCCCGCCAAACCCAGGACGCCGTCAGTGAGATCGGCTACCGCAAGTACCTGCACCAGTGGATCTGCATGCCCGACATGCAGGTGTACGTCCAGGCCCGCAAGGTCAACGAGCAGCTCAGCGACGTGAGTCATCCTTTACTACTTTACCTCACGATGCGACGTCTGTTTTAAGCTCTTTAGATGTCTAGTTTTAGTTTAGTTTTAGATTATCTTAGACTGTTTTAGACTAGTTTTAGTTTTAGACTATGTAGTTTTAGTTTATTTTTAGACTATGTAGGCCAGGTTTTGTATTGTATTTGTTTGTGGTGGATGTTGCTGTTGTATGCCTGTGAACAGGTCACACTTGAAAATGAGCCCTTGGGGCTCAATGTGTTTTTTACCTGTATAAATAAAGGAAAAATAAAAAATAAATAATATAAATATGAATTATTTTATTAGTTTGTTACATTTGTGGGGGGATATTTAGAAGTCGACATGGGTCTGATAGTCAGAGAAAGTAGTGGTGATGATTATACGACTACACCAGATGTATCTAGTTATACCATACGCCGTTCCTTTTGGCTGACGTCTCACACGGCTAATTTTTCTGTGTCTCTCCAGATCTTCTACAAGGAAGACCTGACCTGGCTGAAGGGTGTTGGGTGTTACACCTGGGACACACCTGAGATTCTCAGAGTCAAGAACGCTGACAACCTCCAGAGCGAGGTGAGTGAGCACTCTGGCACCTACCTACCTTCCCCCACCTCTCCCTCCTCCCTCCCTCCCTCTTTCATTTGATTCTCTCCATTGATTAAAGCTATCCAATGGACTTAAAGGCATCTGATTTTGAGTTGATGTGGAATATGAGGACATTATGGTTGTTGATGGAATGTGTTTCTGGTTCTGCCCTTCTAGAACAAGTACAGAGCCAAGGGTATCGAACATTTCAAGGACTACTCTGTCGTCCTGGAGACCCCCGTTTACGAGACCGCCAAGTTGAGC
>NC_137677.1:65742128-65794628 GCF_963989245.1 Nansenia antarctica
TACTGGGCCAGCCATGTACTGTATAGTATAAAAAACAGTAAGATCATGATAGAAAAATGATATTAAAATACTAAAAAAGTGATGATGATGATGATGATGATGATTTAAAATAAATAACTAAATACAGATTCAATTCGATACAAATTCAGGAGCCTTGACCCCGACTACTACTTTAGTTGCTGTTAAACAGTCTCAGAGCAGCCGGGATAAATGATTTTTGTGTTAATTAATTATTTAATTTTTTTGCCATTTAGCAGACGCTTTTAATCCAAAGCGACTTACAATTACGAATTACAGGGACATTCCCCCTGGAGTAACTGAGGGCTAAGTGCCTTACCCAGGGGCACACTAGTAGTGGTGTGGTTTCTAGCGGGATTTGAACTCACAACCTTCCGATCACAAGTCCAACTCACTATCCACTAGACCACCACTACCCAAGTAGTGTTATTGTGTTATAACTGTGTTATTGTGTTCTGTAGGTGAAGTACAAGGAGGCCTTCGAGAAGGAGAAGGCGACGGCCTACACCACGGACCCCGAGGGCGTCACCTTCGTCAACATCAGGAAGGCCAACCAGATCAACAACCCGGTAAGATCCCCCACTTCTTCCACTCCTTCTCCCCCAAAACCAGGCCAGGAGCGTCCTCCCCCATGTGTAATAATAATAATAATAACTTGGATTTGTATAGCGCCTTTCATAAAACCCAAGGACGCTTTACAATTCTAGAGAAAAAAATGGTCAGACAGACAAAACAGAAAACAAACAATGTAAAAACAGAAACATTGACTAGGGGCCAAAGGCCTTGGAGAACAGATGAGTTTTGAGGGCTAGTTTGAAGGAGTCCAGGGTGGGGGCGTTGCAGATCACTATGGGGAGAGAGTTCCAGAGGGTAGGTGCGGCCACGCTGAAGGCTCTGTCCCCAAAGGTCATATACATCTTGACGAACTAACAGTACATTTCGAGTTTCTGAGAACTTTATAGCTTCGTCCCTTGCATTTAATGTTGAAAGCGTTGTATTTGTCACAGACCCTGGACTATGGGGTTAATACCAGTGGTGTAGTCTAGGTGATACGCAGGACTACGCCGTATACCCGCTAGGAAAGGCCAAGGATTTCCATATACCCACTTAACAATGTGTGAGGATACGTAACGGCGTTTTGTGACAGAACTTTCACTTTCATTCATAAAATTCACCCCGTCTGTGTTACGAAGCACTTGACTTTTGGACCATTGAGACTGACTATAGCGTCATATACCATCAAAGAGGGTGATGCGACATGAAATATGTCAAAATGCAGCACTATCATGCACAGATCAGCCTTAAAACATTTAAATTATATATATACTGTATATATATAACGTTAGACAGGGAGCGCATATTTATTTTTATGGCGTTCCGAAATGAACGATATGAGGTTTGGGAGGGGGAAAAAATCACAGTATATCCACTAGAAAACACTAGACTACACCACTGGTTAAGATGAACATGGTGGTTTGGAGTGTTTGGAGTGTTTGCAGTGTAGTGACCTCTAGTGACCTGGTTTCCCTCCTTCCTCTCCCTCACAGCGCCTGTACCGTCAGCTGTACGAGAAGACCAAGGACAAGATCCACTCTGTGTACGACACGCCTGAGATCAGACAGGTCAAGATGACCCAGGAGGCCGTCAGCGACGTACGTAGCCATCTCTCAGTCTTCTTCTTCTTCTTCTTCTTCGATCTCTTATTCTGCTCATACATACTTTCATTCAGAATCCCTTTGGTTTTTGTCGTCATGTGAATCCTGAGTGAGTAAATTAAGAATCTTTCCCCCCCCTGCAGTTGTGCTACAAGGAGAAGTACTTCAGCAACAGAGGCCAGTTGATCAACATGCCCATCACCCCTCAGCTGATGCACTGTTACCACGTCAACGAGATCACCAGTGAGGTACGGTACAATGCACTGAAACTACTTTTCACCCAAACCAAGCCGATCTGAAGTTCAAACGGATGCTTTGATACTTCTGAAAGATGTTTCTTTTTTGCATTCTCATTCTTAATGAATGGTCTATATTCTCATTCTCAAGTTGGCTATAGTAAGTGTTGTGGATTTAATTGATTCTTAGTTAGTAGATTGAGTAGAACTTATAAAGCACAAAGAGCTTAAATCAATTGACTCAAAAGAGGCCTTTTATTATGCAAAGTCACATGAGCGCAGAGAGAAAATAGCAGACAAAAAGCTACTTCCTGTCAGAGGGGCAGGCACTATATAGCAGTTTCCTGCCTGATGATGTCACTACTCTTGCTTGACCAATCGTAATCGTCTGCGCCACAGTTCTCGGCACATCTCTTACAGGAAGGGAAAGCCTTCCTTTAGTGCAAAGTTACCCCCAGCAGTATGTAGAGAGACTTCAATTCTCAGTATAAAATGATATAAAACTACGACATAAGCCTCTGAGATTGAGGTGTGTTATGATGAAGTGTACTCAAATAAAGTACCTCCATACCTGTCGATTTGATGAAGCAGGGACAGTAACAGTTCTGTCTGTGTGTTTTTCTCCTCAGCTCAAGTACAAAGAGGACCTGCAGTGGCTCAGAGGCGTGGGCTGCTTCCTGTACAACACACCTGAGATGGTCCACGTCCGGAACATGACCAAGTTCAGGGTACGCTAACGCTACCCTCCTCTTCCTGTACATGTAACTCTTCGTCATTTAAACAGGGGGTCCCGTTACAGTAACATAGTTTAGTTGATACTGTTATTGGAGTCTTGTTGGTGGAGGTAGGAATTAGAGGACGGCTTCATTGTGATGCGTGGGTTCCATTTCTGCCTCCGCCGCTGGGCGTTACTGTGTCTTTACTACATCTGCTCCATTCTTTTTTTTTTTTATATATAATATTTTTTATTCCAGTATAGAAGATGTCATGTACATTGAAAAAGGCATGAATATTTTCTCCCTCCCTTCCACCCACCCCTCCCTCTCAAACATGTCTGCATACATACAGATTTGCCCATACACACACACACACACACACACACACACACATACAAACATACAAACAGGTTACCCATGTTGCCAACAATTTAGTGAATAGATAAAAACTAATATCTAGTAGTAAAAAAATTTTTTTTTTAAAAAGAAGAAATTATAAGAAATTAAAAATAAAATAAAACATACATACATACACGTACAAATAAAATAAAATAATATAATAAAAATAATTGGGGGAAATAATTTCCATCTGCTCCATTCTAACCTGGTCGTTATTTTCTCCCCCTTCCTCTCAACAGGCCGGCTATGACGTCGAGGCGAAGAAGAACCGTGCCAACTTCTCTGTGGTTCTGGACACGCCTGAGTACCAGCGTGTGAACGAGCTCAAGACCCACATGAGCGGCGTGAGTAAACCTCTCGTCCTCCCGTCGTTCCTCACAGAACGGTCCGACGCTCACAGAGTCACCTCATGACCTGACCACTGTGACCTCTGACCTCTCCCTCCCTCCCTCCCTCTCTCCCTCCCTCCCTCCCTCCCTCTCTCTCTCCCTCCCTCCCTCCCTCCCTCCCTCCCTCCTCAGCTGGTGTACAAACACAAAGCCAACATCGAAAGGACCAAGTGCACCACCACAGCCGACTCCCTGGAGATGCAGAAGGTCAAGTGGGCCCAGCAGCTGACAAACCAGGCAAGTCCAGAAATAACTAAACTATTGATTTTGGTTTATTACCTAGTAACCACAGAGTAATCATAACCATCATAATTCTCTCTCAAGAGCTGTTGCACTATGACAGACATCTGATATCTGCTGTGTGTGTCTCTCTCTCTTTCTCTCTCTCTCTCTCTCTCTCTCTCTCTCTCTCTCTCTCTCTCTCTCGTCTCTTTGGGTCCGTACAGTACCAGTACACCCACCTGGCCTCCAAGGAGAGAGCCCACTTCACCCCTGAGATCGACACGCCGGTCATGGACCACGCCAGGGCCATGAAGGTGATCCAGAGTGAGGTAAGGGCTTCCCTACGTCTTTCTCTCTCTCCTCTCATCCAAGGAAGAAGCCATTCGGTTGTTAAGTCTGACGTCAAACGTGACGTTTAGCAATTTCCGGGTCCAAACCAGAAATTCCCCGCACCAGAGTACCAGTGTACTAAAGCACCAGAGTACCAGTGTACTAAAGCACCAGAGTACCAGTGTACTAAAGCACCAGAGTACCAGTGTACTAAAGCACCAGAGTACCAGTGTACTAAAGCACCAGAGTACCAGTGTACTACAGCACCAGAGTACCAGTGTACTAAAGCACCAGAGTACCAGTGTACTAAAGCACCAGAGTACCAGTGTACTAAAGCACCAGAGTACCAGTGTACTAAAGCACCAGAGTACCAGTGTACTACAGCGGTAGAATGACAGTTCAATCGTTTTTTAGACTGGGATATATTCATACAACAAGGGACACAGCAGTACTTTCCTGTTTTTCCCATATTTGTCAGCGTCTTTGAGCCTCAGAAAAGCGCTATGTAAATATAATGAATAATTATTATTACTGAGGCATTTCGAAGAGAGCGCCTCAGCCAACGTTGGACCCGGAAACACGTCACGACTTAACAACCGAATTCTCCTACTGTACCTCTAAGCTCATGTGAAGGTTTCTATCACTGCTCTTCTGATATGTAACAGTATGATAGGTTATGTTAACACTGTCATTCTCTGTCTCATCTCCCAGAAAAAGTACAAGGATCAGTATGAGAAGATGAAGCACAGGTACACCTCCATCGCCGACACGCCCATGCTGGTCCGCTCCAAGAAGGCCTACCTGCAAGCCAGCGACGTGAGTCTGCTCTCTGTGGACCCCCCCTTCTGCCCACACACACACACACACACACACACACACACACCAACACTCACCCATTCACACACACACACACACACACACACACACACATCCACACACACACACACACACACACACACCAACACTCACCCATCCACACACACACACACACACACACACACACACTCACCCATCCACACACACACACACACACACACACACACACACACTTTAACTTGTATGAGATCCAATCAGATGTGTCTGACCTGCCCCCCCCCCCCCCCCTCTCCAGCTGCGCTACAAGGAGACCTTCGAGCTGTCCAAGGGACACTACCACTGCGCCAAGGACGCCCTCGACATCACCATCCACCGCAGGGTCACCGATGACATCAGTGAGGTCAGTGTCTAGCCAATCAGAAGGGAGAGCCTTAGTCTACCATACCTGCTGTGTGGATTTAGTTCTATCATTTGGCTCCGGTATAATAATAATAATAATAACTTTATTTGTATAGCGCTTTTCCTGCAAACATTGCAGCTCAAAGTGCTTTAATCATTATAGAATCTTAATTTAATTATTTAGTAATTTAAAGGCAATATTAAAAGGATGGGTTTTTATAATCTTAATTGTATTATTTAGTCATTTTAAAGGCAATATTAAAAAGATGGGTTTTTAGTCTTGACTTGAACATATGTGCTGAGGTTGCATCACTAATGTAAACTGGCAGTGCATTCCACAATCTGGGTGCATAAAATGAGAATGCAGCCTCACCAAATCTCTTCTTTTGTAAGACCCTGTAAGACCCTGTAAGACCCTGTGCTGAATGTCTCTTCTTCTCTCCGCAGGTGAAGTACAGGCAGAAGTACATCAACACTCTGGGTACGTGGAGGTCCATCCCCGACCGCCCGGAGCTGTTCCACAGCAGGATCGTGGGTGATGCCGTCAGCACCGTGAGTACCGAGAGACCGGAGGTTGGCTACACACATAAGAGGCAGAGCTTTTTACTGTTTCTATTTAAAGTAGAAATCATTTATTTTTGGATGATCTTTTTTTGTCGAAGGATCAGCCCAATCCTCCCCTCAATGGAGGACATGAAAATAAATGACCCCGAATTCTATTTAACGTACAGCTGTTCACTTGGCGTGGTACATAGTACATACATACCCACACTTACGCATTCCCAGTTATTCCCAAAGCGATTTACAATTACAGTACATACACAGTCCCCCCTGAAGTAATTTACTCAAGGGCACACTAGGTGGTGGTGTTTCAGGCGGGGATTTGAACTCACAACCTTCCCGATCACCAGTCCAACTCACTAACCACTAGACCAACCACTACCCCTTTACATTCCCCCCTGAAGTAATTTACTCAAGGGCACACTAGGTGGTGGTGTTTCAGGCGGGGATTTGAACTCACAACCTTTCCCGATCACCAGTCCAACTCACTATCCACTAGACCAACCACTAACCCCTTTGTTGTCTCTCTCCACCGTCAGGTGAAATACAAGGAGGACCTGGACTGGCTGAAGGGAATCGGCTGCTACGTCTGGGACAGACCTGAGATGGTCCAGGCGGAGAAGAACAAGGCCCTGTACAGCGAGGTAAAGGACGTCATCATCCACAGTACAAGACAGGATATCCTTATGAAAAGAATCATCTCCAATGGTGTCGATTATGGTGTCGTCATAATACAGGGTATCCGCGGTTTCTTGAAAAGTATTAAAAGTTGATAAATCAATTTTGGGAAAATCAAGACCCTTAATAAGTATTAAAAAGTCTTATCACGATTTTATGAGGTCTTGAATTTTGTAGGTATTTTTCTGAATTAGACTCTGTCCAAAGAGTTTGAGTCCTAAAGACTTTTAGTAAAAAAACAAAGATGAACCAGAAATTGTGTTGTATGATAGTGGTCTAGTCTATTGCAAACTAAAACTGTTAAGTTAAAGGTGTCACTGATGTAAACGGTTACAGCTCGAAGTGGCGGTGAGGTCTGGAAAAATATTGACAAGGTCTTTAAAAAGTCTTAGAAAGGTATTGAAATTAACCTCAAGATTCCTGTATATACCCTGTAATAACCTCCGGTATCTCCTCTCCTCAATCTCAACAGAGACTGTACAAAGCGTCTTTCGAGAAGAACAGATTCAAGTTCAAGTACACCTGCGACACTCCCTTCTTCCAGGCCGCTAAGAATGCCTCCCTTCTCATCAACGACGTACGTCATGCACACTTTTATACCACACGTGTACAAATTCACATACTGTGTGTGATTATGGATGTACAGTATCACCTGTAGTATCACCTTACGTGGACAGTTGTTTTAAAGCCAGATACAGTCATGTGTTTCATCTACATGTTGTTTTTCTGTTTTCTGCACCTCAATTGGATTTCTCAGCTTTGAAGGTAAAAAAGAAAAATGCTCATGATTAGTTTATGACATTGAGATGTTATGTCGATAGCCGAGGATGTTCCTTCCTCCTGTCCGAAATGATTATGACCTAATTTCCTTTTTTTGTCGCTGCAGTTTACGCCTCCTCCTCAATGTAATTTCCTGCTATTAACCATGACTTTCTCCCATTGGATCGATGTTGTTGTCGTCCCTTGATGGTCATAGATAGCTCTACTTGTTTGGCACTTGTCCGTAACTCCTTCTGATGTTCTGAGCAGAGGACCTATCGGTCCGCCTATGAGAAGACTAAGGATAAGTACCACAGTGTGTTGGACGACCCCACGTCCCTCATGGTTAAGGAGAACCAGAAGAACAGCCAGGTAAAGGCCCAGGCCCGGGAGCCCCCCGCCCCCCCCGCCGCCTCCTCCTCCTCTGGGCCTATCAGAACGCCCGCCTGCTTCTGAGAGCAGGTCCATGAGGACGTCTCGCAGCCTTGCAGGAGTTCATGGTGCATGGCTATGACGTCACCGGTCACCGGTCCACGTCCACGTCTCTCTCTCTCTCTCTCTCTCTCTTCCCTCAGCGCAGGTGTCCTACACAGCCACTCAAACGCTCTTGAGTGAGCGACACTCTCCTGGTCTGTGTACTCAGGGCTGAACCCCCTCCTAAACCATGTGACCTTCACTGTACACAAATGTACACATTTGGAAAGTTAGCCTATGCTAAGCTAACACATCTTTTTGCAAAAATCACCCCGAAAAAAACTCTCACGGCCCGGCCCCTAAGTCGTCAGGGTGGTTCACCCTAGAGTGCACAGACCAGGAGTCAAGGTCTGGATCGCGGCAGCCCCCTCGCTCCAGCCGAGCCTGCTGTCTGTCTGTCCGTGTCCTGTCCTCTGTCCCTCTGTCCTTACTGTCGGCATGCTGTGTGTTTTGGGTGTGTGTCCCCGCGGACAGGCCAAGTATACGGGCAGGGCCAAGGAGCTGCTAAAGAGCGGCTGCAACGAGCTCTACCGGCCCGACATCCTCGGCGCCATTTACCAGTCCAGTATGAGGAGTAAGGTAACCAACCAATCAGAACCAGAGGACTCCATCTCCCAGAGATCCCCTTTACTGACCTACTCCCTTCCTACTCCATCTCCCAGAGATCCCCTTTACTGACCTACTCCCTTCCTACTCCATCTCCCAGAGATCCCCTTTACTGACCTGCTCCCTTCCTACTCCATCTCCCAGAGATCCCCTTTACTGACCTACTCCCTTCCTACTCCATCTCCCAGAGATCCCCTCTACTGACCTGCTCCCTTCCTACTCCATCTCCCAGAGATCCCCTCTACTGACCTGCTCCCTTCCTACTCCATCTCCCAGAGATCCCCTCTACTGACCTGCTCCCTTCCTACTCCATCTCCCAGAGATCCCCTCTACTGACCTACTCCCTTCCTACTCCATCTCCCAGAGACCCCCCTTTACTGACCTACTCCCTTCCTACTCCATCTCCCAGAGACCCCCCTCTACTGACCTGCTCCCTTCCTACTCCATCTCCCAGAGATCCCCTTTACTGACCTACTCCCTTCCTACTCCATCTCCCAGAGATCCCCTCTACTGACCTACTCCCTTCCTTCCTCACCCCCCCCCCAGCCCTGACTCCAGCCGTGGAAAACACATGCTGCCGAACCTCCCCTCCCCTTCACAGTGACTACCACACCTCTGACCCCCTCACTCTCATACAGTGTTCTGGACTCACCCATCCATCCAGTCTGCTTCTTAAACACTCTCTCTGTTCACTGAACCCACTCAACCCCTTCTCCCCATAACCCTCTACCTATCTACCCTATCTGTAGATCTCTCTGTCTACCCTATCCTAAGGACAGAGTCAGGTGCCTCGAGATTCGTTTACCATTTTGCCAGTCTAGTGATTTATTTTTATTTTTTAAATGAAACACATTTAGTTCGTGACACACACTCAATAGATGTATTCATTGATATACTTTTATATGAGAACACTGTAAGTAAGTAAGTACAACTTTATTTATATAGCGCCTTTCGTACATGAAATGCAACTCAAAGCACTTTACAATAGAACTGTAAGTGTTCACCCTCCTCAGATAAATGTCAAAATGTCAAAATCAGTAGTGGTAGAAGTAAGAGGAGAGGCTCATTGTGATGCATGGGATGGAAAGAGAAATGGTATCAAAACACCAAACCGTTCCTGCTTCCTTTCCTTTCTTTCCAACGAGCCTCTGCTCCACTTTCTGTCTTCCCCAGCCTCCCCCCCCGTTCCAAATCTTTGCAATAAGTTCAAGTTTTGTTTATTTGTCATTAAATTAAATTCAAGTACACAATGCAACGAAATGCCTTGGAGCATCAGAGCAGCTCTAACATCACCAACAACAACAACAACAACAACAATAGAATGTAATACAGAGAATAAGCTAATAAAAGCAATAAGATAGATCACATCTTTGGTGAATATGTAGCCAGATTATGAATGGCAAGAGACTACAGTAGGTCAGTCGCAGTGGACTCATTTCACATCACCTGATCCAAAGACTGGTTGTGATGATCTGACCTACGATGGAGATGACAGGCGTCTCCATGGTCATTATGTTCAAGTCTCTTCCTTCAAGTTTGCTGCATGTTTCTGTAAGTCGTCCTTCCTCTAACACGCATTGTGCACAAGTAACTCCCCAACGCATCCATCCACTGCACACATTTTACATGTAGTTTTACATTCACAGTTCACAAAGTTTTATGGAATCAGCATTTCCTGGTCAAATACTGTTACCATACTACAGCGTTTATTAATGAACTACATTTTTGATTTATTCATATATTTCGTTTGATCGACACAAGGTAAAACTATGTCAACTCTCACAATGATCAATGATAAGAATAATGTAGACCAACAGATGATTTAATTTAAGCACTGTTTATGATAGAGAAACTGATATTGATCACATATTGTTCTAGAGAAAACAGATCGGTCAGATATTGATGTAGGGACACTGATATTCATATGGTCTCCCCTGTGAGCGTCTAACTCTCTCCCCACCTCCCCTCCCCTCGACTCCCTCCCCTCCCTCCCTCCCTCCCCTCCCCTCCCCTCCCTCCCTCCCCTCCCCTCCCTCCCTCCCTCCCCTCCCCTCCCCTCCCTCCCCTCCCTCCCCCCTCCCTCAGTGGAAGTACAGGGAGCAGTATGAGAAAGCCAAGGACAAGTTCACCTCCATCCTGGAGACGCCGGAGCACGAGTCCCACAAACGCAGCAAGCAGATCAGCGACGTGAGTCCTCTTCACCACAGAACAGCTTCAAACAGATGCTCACATTTGACATTTTTGGCATTTAGCAGACGCCTTATTCCAAAGCGACTTACAATCAATACATTTGACTAAGCAAGTGAATCATCAATCCACCAGTCGTAGCAGGAAGAGTAATCCAGCTCAGGCCCATCATTATATATATATACCAGATAGATTATATATATCATTGATAGAAGGAAGATGTTTTTTTATTATTTTATTTTTTAAATATATATACGTATATAGACACTGGAGAACAGAGAGACAGTACAAGGGGGGCAGTAGAAGTCATAGGGGACACAGTAGAGGGGAAAAGCGGGTGTCTTCAGGAGACGCAGTGCTGGGGGGTAGTAGAAGTCTTGGGAGGAGCAGTTAAGGTGTAACCTGAAGAGATGGAGGTCTTCAGTCTCCGACGAAAGATGGGTAGTGACTCTGCAGTTCTGACAGCCGTGGGAAGCTCATTCCACCAGCGGGGAGCCAGTGTAGTGATCAATATGTACCAGCTCAAGTCTTTCTTGGAGATTGTATCTCAATGAGACTTATATTATTAGATAACTAAATAAAGGTGAAATAAACACACAGTCTTACACACCATGTTATGGTCACTTTCTTTTCTGCAGATCATCTACAGGATGGAGTACAACAAGACCAAGGCTAAGGGCTACACCCTGGGCCACGACACTCCCCACGCCCACCACATGAAGAAGGTCAAGGAGATCACAAGCACTGTAAGTTACTGTACACCCCTCTCAAAATGGCTGTTTCCCCTCTCCTCCCCTCTCAAAACGTCTGTTCCATCTCCCTCCCCTCTCCTCCCCTCTCAAACGGCTGTTCCATCTCCTTTCCCTCTCCCCCCTCTCAAACGGCTGTTCCATCTCCTTTCCCTCCCTCCCCTCTCAAAACGGCTGTTTCCATCTCCCTCCCCTCTCCTCCCCTCTCAAAAGGCTGTTTCTCCTCTCCTCTCCTAGTTTAACCTCCTGGCTGGTTGTCGAGTGTCATTGAGCATGTGTGTGTTTCCGTCCCTGTTTCAGCTGAAGTACAGGGAGGTCTATGAGAAGAACAAGGCCCATATCAACATGGACCCTGACGCCCATGAGATCCGCGCCGCCAGGGAGGCCTACAAGAACATCAGCAACGTGAGTCTCCTTGGTCCGAATCCTCTATGGTGTCTATTCGGTTCAGAATCAGAAAAAACACTTTGAAAACCGCACCGTCACTCACTGTCGTGTCGTCCCCTTAAAGCTCGACTACAGGAAGAAGTACGAGGCCACCAAGAACAAGTGGATCTGGACCGTGGACAGACCTGACTTTATCCACGCTGCCAAGAATACCTTCCAACAGAGTGATGTGAGTACAGTACAGGCCTGTTAAAGACAGACACCTCAGACAGACCAGTTAGTTCTGATACCTCGGTTCTTTTGTCTGCGGCCTCTCTCCCTCTCTCTCCTCTCTCTCTCTCTCTCTCTCTCTCTCTCTCTCTCTCCCTCTCTCCTCTCTCCTCTCTCCCTCTCTCTCCTCTCTCCTCTCTCTCTCTCTCTCTCTTGACTCTCTAACTCTGGTTCCTTGTGTCTCTCCTCAGGTTGAGTATAAGTATGATAAGGAGATGATGAAGGGTTGTGTGATGCCGATTGCCGACGACAAGATCACCGTCCTGGCTCTGAAGAACTCTGAGACCGCCAGCCAAGTGAGTTTCTCTGTCATCTGCAACTCATTGTTACTCAGTACAGTAACACTGTGCATACAGTATATACAGTATACCCTGTCCACTTAACAGATACAGCGTGTTGTCCTGTGAGAAGCCTCTGTTAACGCTGTGCTTCCCTCTGTTGTCTCCCAGGTGAAATACAAGGAGAAGTATGAGAAGGCCAAGGGTCAGTACAAGACTATTCTGGACACTCCTGAGATCCTCCACGCCAAAGCAGTGCGCAGTCTGGTGTCTGAGGTAAGATAGAGACTACACTTACACTTACAGTAAGATATGACAATGTATGTATGGGCCTCGACCTTTAACCTCTATCTGGCTGGTCGTAACATTTTGGGGACCAAAAACAGCAAGATTTCGTGACGTTAGAATTATAAGGTTCTATCTCCATTTTTGTCAGAATTGAGTTTTTCTACATAATCTGATCCATTAGGTGTTTATTAATGCCTGTGTGGTGTTATTTTTAAAATAATGACATTTTTGGGTTAGTAATTAATAAAATACAAAGGTTCCATCTCACAGACCATAATGGAATATAAAAACTTTGACGCGCAATATCTCTGAACTGCTCTAAACGGAGATAGAACCTTATCATTCTAAGCTCACGATTTAACGAATGCAAAATCATGATTTTAATGAAGGTAAAAGCATTGTAAACCAAACCGATTCCTAACCATAGTTGTTGTCTTCTTCTTCTTCAGAGCAAGTACAAGGGCGAGAGCAAGAAGGAGCAACAGTCTGGGTCGTTCACAACGCTGGCCACGACCCGGGACACCGTCCACAGCAAAGAGATGAACAAACTCATCAGCGGGGTCAGTATAGTGATATAGTGATATAGTTATATAGTGATATAGTGACATGATAGTTTGACATGATAGTTTCTACCTGTATTGTGTGTATTTGAATTTGAATGACAAAATTGAGCCTGATTAGTTTTTTTGTTTGTTGTTTGCTTCTGTTGTAAACCTGCGCTGCTGTAACTGTAGTGTGTGAATGGGGACAAATAAGCTTTGCTTCCTCCTATTCCCTTTCGGACAGCTTAACCATGTGGATTTATTTATTTACTTATTTATTTTATTCTTTATTTTTGAAATCATTTGTATTCCAATGTACTTGGACTGCTGTTCGAAATAAACCTGAACTAACAAAAGTGTCCATATGAACCAGGGGAGGCTGGTGGAGGTAGAATTTGGTCGGCGGGTCATTGTGATGCACGAAACGGAATGAGGAATGGTATCAAACTGTCTGTCTGCTATACCATTCCTCATTCCATTCCATTTATTACAATGAGACAATCGCAGTCTGGTTTCTACCTCTGCTAGCCTCCCCTGGTGCAAACTGTTATTATGGTATTGGAGTTGTTACAAAGTCCTGGTTCCGTTCGTTTCCCCCATTGGTTGGTTCTGGTTCTGACACCTTTATGCCTCCTCTGTTTCTGCCCACAGAAACTGTACAAGCAGAAGTTTGAGAAGGAGAAGGGCCAGTCTAAGTACAACAACATGATTATGTCACCTGACGTGCAGCACGCCATGGATGTGGCCAAGTCCCAGAGCAACGTGAGTCAGCCTGCTCTCCTTCTGGAGACGTTCACTAGTTTATGCTGAAGGGCGTCTCTCTCTCTTTTGTGTTTCTACTAATAAAGCCTTCTGCTACCACCAAATCATTCACCCAATGTGAGATTCACTCTCTCTCCTCCCTTCTCTCTCCTCTCTCCTCTCTCCTCTCTCCTCTCTCCTCTCTCCTCCCTCCTCTCTCCTCTCTCCTCTCTCCTCCCTCCTCTCTCCTCCCTCCTCTCTCCTCTCTCCTCCCTCCTCTCTCCTCTCTCCTCTCTCCTCCCTCCTCTCTCCTCCCTCCTCCCTCCTCTCTCCTCTCTCCTCTCTCCTCCCTCCTCTCTCCTCTCTCCTCTCTCCTCCCTCCTCTCTCCTCCCTCCTCCCTCCTCTCTCCTCTCTCCTCTCTCCTCTCTCCTCTCTCCTCCCTCCTCCCTCCTCTCTCCTCTCTCCTCTCTCCTCTCTCCTCTCTCCTCTCTCCTCTCTCCTCTCTCCTCTCTCCTCTCTCCTCTCTCCCCTCTCCTCTCTCCTCTCTCCTCTCTCCTCTCTCCTCTCTCCTCTCTCTCCTCTCTCCTCTCTCCCCTCTCCTCCCTCCTCCCTCCTCCCTCCTCTCTCCTCCCTCCCCATCTCCAGTATGCCTATAGGCAGGAGGCTAAGGCCAAGCTGCACTACACCTCGGTGGCAGACCGCCCCGACATCATGAGGGCCAAACAGGCGAACAAGCTCATCAGTGAGGTGAGGAGGACTGACCAATCACAGCTCACCAGCATCAGCTTCCTGTTACTGAGCTTAGAATGATAAGGTTCTATCTCCGTTTAGAATGATAAGGTTCTATCTCCGTTTAGAATGATAAGGTTCTATCTCCGTCTAGGGCAGTTCAGAGATATTGAGCGTCAACGTTTTTTACATTCCATTATGTTTTGTGAGATGGAACCTTTGTATTTTATGAATTAATAACAAAAAAAATGTCAACATTTTAAAAATAACACCACACAGGCCTTAATAAACACCTAATGGATCAGATTATGTAAAAAACTCAATTTTGACAAAAATAATTCTTATAATTCTAACATCACGTTTTACTTAGCTTAGGCCATTTGAGTGCAATGAGTGTTCTATGCTGCAATAGGAACTGCTAGTTTAGAAATGATAGGGAATGATTTTGAACTGATAGTCTGTTTATTGCCCACTGATGGTGTGTGTGTGTGTGTGTGTGTGCCTGTGCGTGTGTGTGTGTGCCTGTGCGTGTACGTGTGTGCGTGCGTGTGTGTGTGTGTGTGTGTGTGTCTGTGCGTGTGTGTGTGTGTGTGTCCCTGTGTGTGCGTGTGTGTGTGTGTCTGTGCGTGTGTGTGTGTGTGTTGTCTCTGTCAGGTTGGCTACCGTGACAAGGCCCGCCAGGAGGCTAGCCGCGGAGGGTCCCTGGCCCACCGCCCCGACATCGCCCTGGCGACCGAGGTGTCCAAGCTCACCAGCACGGTACGACCCACCTCTCGATCTGCTTCACTGCTCTGTGTTCCACATTCTGTATTATATCTTTGTCCTCTTTCAGTTAACGATCACGGTTTTTTCTTCCCCTTTTATTCGATCGTCAGTTATTTTCCTTCGCTTCCAGATGAGTTTTGCGGTTTGTCCGTTTCTGACGGTTTTAATTCTCCCACGAGGCGACGCCGCAAAGAGGCGCAAAAGTCAGCGTTTCCGATCAGCTTTCTAGAGACCGTAATAGCAGCTGTTGTGTAGTTTTGCTAACTGTACGTCCAGTATTTTGCTCAGCCCTCCTAGATGAACTAGCATTAGCTCTCTCTTCTTTAGTGCTTAACCCTGCCACCCTGCATCACCACCCCTGTCTTCCACTGTCCCTGTGAGCCACCCTGACTGTCTCTCACATCAAACAAACACATCTGATATCAAACAAACACATCTGATCTGTTCATCTGATGAATCTGTTACTGTGCCATCCTATTACCCTTCACCTTCCTCTTCATCTACTACTTGAGTCCCCTCTCCTCTACACTCCTCCTCTTCCTCTACACTGTCCTCTCTTCCCTTGTTCCTCCCCTAATCCTCTCCTCCACCACCTCCTCCTCCTCCTTCCTCCCTCCATCCTATCTTTCTCTGTTCTCACCCTCCCATCTCACTGCGCTTCGTAGGTGGACGACAAGTCCCTCCATGGAACCGCCTCCCTCGATACCCCCCAGATGCGCCACAATAAGAAAATGAGTGCCCTGACTAGTAATGTAAGGAGTCAAACCTGAACCCCACCCCCCACCCCGGGGACCAAGGGGCTGCAACTTCCTGTGTTATGTCTTCCTGTCTCTATGTCACTTCCTGTCTCTGTGTATTGACTGACGAGTTGAATTCTAGTAGCGCTGGGCGGAGTCAAGCATTTTTCATTCCTTTAAATAGTTTACCATACCTTTTATTCATGATATGTTTTATTTATTTATTTATTTTTTACCAGTATTTTTTGTCCTGTCTCTCCCCTACGGCTACTGTTCATTTTTGTCTCCCTTGCGAGCTTTGCCTTATCGCCAAACATAGACAAGCATAGCAATGTATTAACTTCTTTTGCTATAGTTCATAGACAATGATATTTTCTATTGCCTTTTTTTTTCTGCCTTATAAATAGCAGCCACCAGTTTGTTAAATGTCTGAATCGCCAGGATACCCTTCAGTCAATGTCTCTGTCTCTGAATGCCACCTACTGTATGGAATGGCCTCTCTCTCCGAGGATACAGTGTCACTGTCATGGGTTAAGGACATTGTTGCATCCCTCTTACAGCATTTTATCTTCACCATGAGAAGTGTGTAAATCCAATAGTTATCACCTCATATCCATTTATACTTAATACCATAACAAAAACATGTCAAACTAGGAGGCAGGGCCTGATGTTTTTCTGGTAAACCTCTTGCCTGAAGGTAGATCCTTCAATCTCATTGGTGGTTCAGAAAGCATCCCCATTCTGAGGATGATGATGATTGGACAGATTTGTTTAAACACAGTCCTATTGGATTTACACTCCTCTCTCTCTCTCTCTCTCTCTCTCTCTCTCTCTCTCTCTCTCTCTCTCTGCCTGATGTTTGGGATAATGTCTCACCCTCCTCTTAAGCTGGTTCCTCTACAGATCAAGAGTCTACCACAGACACTCTCTGGAACAGGATCTTAGCATCGCCCGCCTGATTCAATCCTTATCTTGCACCATATATACTAATGTATGATGTCTGTGTCGTCAGTACGGTTGTTTGTTTGGACTGTTATGTGTGGGGCCTGCCTTCTGGGACTGATTGACACAATGAAAGTGTAATGATTTAAATAATATTTTAATCGTCATTAATGATGATATATGAATTGGCTATTAGCGCTCAGATACTTTCAAGAGTGTTAGTTTATCCCCCGAAGGCAGCCCTCTGTGGTTCTTGACTTCCATTGGTTGTTCTGTATAACAAGGGGGGCCTATTCTGGGATCTAGAAATCCCTTTCCAAAGTCTTCTAAATCGTGAGCTTAGAATGATAAGGTTCTATCTCCGTTTAGAATGAGAAGGTTCTGTCTCCGCTTAGAATGATAAGGTTCTATCTCCGTTTAGAATGATAAGGTTCTGTCTCCGCTTAGAATGATAAGGTTCTATCTCCGTTTAGAATGATAAGGTTCTGTCTCCGTTTAGAATGATAAGGTTCTGTCTCCGTTTAGGGCAGTTCAGAGATATTGAGCGTCAAAGTTTTTACATTCCATTATGTTCTGTGAGACGGAACCTTTGTATTTTATTAATTACTAACTCAAAAATGTCAACATTTTAAAAATAACACCACACAGGCATTAATAAATACCTAACGAATCAGATTATGTAAAAAACTAAATTTTGACAAAAATTGAGATAGAACCATATAATTCTAACGTCACGAAATGACAACCCCTTTTTATACATTGTGACTCAGATCGTGTATGTATGGTGATGTATGTATTTCCTCCTCACTAATACCAACAGTCTCTCTGTGTTTGAGAGCTTGTGGCTCACCTGCCTCAGATAGGAGATGGTAAGCCAGAGGCCAGAGACTCACACACACACACACACGCACACACACACACACACACACACACACACACACACTCACTCACTGCCCCCGTATCCCCCACAGGTGAAGTACAAGGAGAAGTTGAAGGAAGAGATGAAAGCATATAAGTCAAAGTATGACCTGAAGGGAAGTATGATTTACAAGACGCTACAGGACGCCCACACGCTGGCTAGCGAGGTACGCTCTGCTCTCACGTCATCACAATATCGCTCTTATATGAACCCTGCTAACTAGGGCTGAAAGGGCTTTACTCACATGATTTTATAAATGATTCTCTATTATTATTATTATTATTATCATTATTATTATCATTATTATTATTATTATTATTATTCATTCATTAGGAATTAATTAATTAAAGTTAGTATGATACATTGGTGTATTTGATTAGCTTATCTTATGCTATTGTTGTTGTTGTATCTGTCATGTAGAACAAGTACAAGGGTGAACACCTGAAGAAGGTCCACAAGCCTGTGACAGACATGGCTGAGTCTCTGGCTATGCAGCACAACCTGAGCACCAGCAAGCTGTCCAGCGACGTAAGACATCCTACAACTCCCTCCCTCTCTCTCCCTCCCTCCCTCCTTCTCTCTCTCCCTCCCTCTCTATCTCTATCTCTATCTCCCTCCCTCTCTCCCTCCCTCCCTCCTTCTCTCTCTCCCTCCCTCCCTCCCTCTCTCTCTCTCTCCCTCCCTCCCTCTCTATCTCTATCTCTCCCTCCCTCTCTCTTTCACTCTCTCCCTCTCCCCCTGCCTCCCTCTCTCTCACTCCCTCCCTCTCCCTCCCTCTCTATCTCTCTCTCTCTATCTCTCCCTCCCTCTCCCCCTCCCTCTCTCTATCTCCCCCTCCCTCCCTCCCTCTCTCTCCCTCTCCCTCCCTCTCCCCCTCTCCACCTCTCATGGGTTTCTATACAGGGGAGGCTGGCGGAGGTAGAAATCGGAGGACGGGCTCATTGTAATGCCTGGAATGGAATGAGGACACGTTGGAATGTTTGATGCCGTTCCTCATTCCATCCCGTGCATTCCAAGGAGCATGTCCTCTGATTTCTACCTCCGCCAGCCTCCCACTGTTTCCATACATGGCTGTGACTTCTCCTCATCGCCACACCATCCTCCGCTAGTGTCATCCCTCTGTCCTGCATAACAGCCATCCTCTCTGCCTCGCTGTAGACCTCCAAGTCATTTCATATAATTAGTAGTAACACTCTGGGTTATAGCCACTAAAGCAAAGCTATGCAGCTACATGTTTTAGCTTCATAGGCTTTAGCTTGATAGGCTTTAGCTTCATAGGCTTTAGCTTCATAGGCTTTTACCCATAACACCTCAAGGACATCATCTGGTAGTGACCCTGACCCTTCTCATCTTTGACCTCCGACCCTCCTGTACTAAGCATCCCGCCATAACCTCTTCCATTTCTTTTTTCCATCCATGGTCCTAGATCTTTGCTCATATAGCGCTCTACATTCTACCTTTTTTTAAATTCATATAACATTATTCATATAACATGACTTCTTTACCTCCAAGCTGCCCCAAGCTGCAGCTTTCATGCATTGTTTTGTCACCGTCATTCAATGCTAATATTTTGTTGTCTTATAAGTTGTCTTTTAAAATGTAATTAATTTATTTTTTCACCTTCACAAGGAGTTGAAATTTAATTATTTCGTTTCCTTTAGTTTTATTATGTTTTCTCTTTCATAACCCATTCTTATTTCTTTAAAAAATAATATATATATATATATTTAAATGGGCGTTGAGATCTTGGATGTTGAGATCTTGGATGGAGGGTCTTTTTTCTCCTGGTTGTATTGAGTTGCTTCCCTGGGCATCCCCCCTTAGTACCAGTACAAGAAGAAATTTGAGGCGGCTAAGGGTCACTACCTTATGATCGCCGACACGCCTGAACACCTGCATCACAAGGACGCGTCAGAGCTACAGAGCGAGGTAAGCGGGGCGATGTCTGGTCTGGTCTGGTCTGGTCTGGTCTGGTCTGGGTCTGGTCTGGGTCTGGTCTGGTCTGGTCTGGTCTGGTCTGGTCTGGTCTGGTCTGGTCTGGTCTGGTCTGGTCTGGTCTGGTCTGGTCTGGTCTGGTCTGGTCTGGTCTGGTCTGGTCTGGTCTGGTCTGGTCTGGTCTGGTCTGGTCTGGTCTGGTCTGGTCTGGTCTGGTCTGGTCTGGTCTGGTCTGGTCTGGTCTGGTCTGGTCTGGTCTGGTCTGGTCTGGTCTGGTCTGGTCTGGTCTGGTCTGGTCTGGTCTGGTCTGGTCTGGTCTGGTCTGGTCTGGTCTGGTCTGGTCTGGTCTGGTCTGGTCTGGTCTGGTCTGGTCTGGTCTGGTCTGGTCTGGTCTGGTCTGGTCTGGTCTGGTCTGGTCTGGTCTGGTCTGGTCTGGTCTGGTCTGGTCTGGTCTGGTCTGGTCTGGTCTGGTCTGGTCTGGTCTGGTCTGGTCTGGTCTGGTCTGGTCTGGTCTGGTCTGGTCTGGTCTGGTCTGGTCTGGTCTGGTCTGGTCTGGTCTGGTCTGGTCTGGTCTGGTCTGGTCTGGTCTGGTCTGGTCTGGTCTGGTCTGGTCTGGTCTGGTCTGGTCTGGTCTGGTCTGGTCTGGTCTGGTCTGGTCTGGTCTGGTCTGGTCTGGTCTGGTCTGGTCTGGTCTGGTCTGGTCTGGTCTGGTCTGGTCTGGTCTGGTCTGGTCTGGTCTGGTCTGGTCTGGTCTGGTCTGGTCTGGTCTGGTCTGGTCTGGTCTGGTCTGGTCTGGTCTGGTCTGGTCTGGTCTGGTCTGGTCTGGTCTGGTCTGGTCTGGTCTGGTCTGGTCTGGTCTGGTCTGGTCTGGTCTGGTCTGGTCTGGTCTGGTCTGGTCTGGTCTGGTCTGGTCTGGTCTGGTCTGGTCTGGTCTGGTCTGGTCTGGTCTGGTCTGGTCTGGTCTGGTCTGGTCTGGTCTGGTCTGGTCTGGTCTGGTCTGGTCTGGTCTGGTCTGGTCTGGTCTGGTCTGGTCTGGTCTGGTCTGGTCTGGTCTGGTCTGGTCTGGTCTGGTCTGGTCTGGTCTGGTCTGGTCTGGTCTGGTCTGGTCTGGTCTGGTCTGGTCTGGTCTGGTCTGGTCTGGTCTGGTCTGGTCTGGTCTGGTCTGGTCTGGTCTGGTCTGGTCTGGTCTGGTCTGGTCTGGTCTGGACTGGACTGGTCTGGTCTGGTCTGGTCTGGTCTGGTCTGGTCTGGTCTGGTCTGGTCTGGTCTGGTCTGGTCTGGTCTGGTCTGGTCTGGTCTGGTCTGGTCTGGTCTGGACTGGTCTGGTCTGGTCTGGTCTGGGTCTGGTCTGGTCTGGTCTGGTCTGGTCTGGTCTGGTCTGGTCTGGTCTGGTCTGGACTGGTCTGGTCTGGTCTGGTCTGGTCTGGACTGGTCTGGTCTGGACTGGTCTGGTCTGGTCTAGTCTAGTCTGGGTCTGGTCTGGTCTGGTCTGGTCTGGTCTGGTCTAGTCTAGTCTAGTCTAGTCTAGTCTAGTCTAGTCTAGTCTGTGTCTGGTCTGGTCTGGTCTAGGCCTGGTCTAGGCCTGGTCTGGTCTGGTCTGGGTCTGGTCTGGTCTGGTCTGGTCTGGACTGGACTGGTCTGGACTAGTCTAGTCTGGGTCTGGTCTGGTCTAGTCTGGTCTGGTCTGGTCTGGACTGGTCTAGTCTAGTCTAGTCTGGGTCTGGTCTGGTCTAGTCTAGTCTGGTCTGGTCTGGACTGGTCTAGTCTAGTCTGGTCTGGTCTGGTCTAGTCTAGTCTAGTCTAGTCTGGGTCTGGTGGTCTGGTCTGGTCTAGTCTAGTCTGGTCTGGTCTGGTCTGGACTGGTCTAGTCTAGTCTGGTCTGGTCTGGTCTAGTCTAGTCTAGTCTGGGTCTGGTCTGGTCTAGTCTAGTCTAGTCTGGTCTGGTCTGGTCTGGTCTAGTCTAGTCTAGTCTGGTCTGGTCTGGTCTGGTCTGGTCTGGTCTGGTCAGGGACGCCTACGAACCCGTCCTACTGAAGCCACCCCCGCTTTCTCTTCCTGAGCGCTTATGTTCTAAGCCCTATCCCTGCCTCCAGGCACAACTCTGTGTGTGTGTGTGTGTGTGTGTGTGTGTGTGTGTGTGTGTGTGTGTGTGTGTGTGTGTGTGTGTGTGTGTGTGTGCGTGCGTGCGTGCGTGCGTGCGTGCGTGCGTACATACTGACACCATCAGTATGTCCCCGAAATGTTAGGTGTGCCCTCAGGACGGATGGCAGGATCAGACATGACTGACATGTATGTATGTTGCCTGTGTGTGTGGTAGGTGTGTGAGATGGAAAGAGAGTGGGAGAGAGGGAGGAGAGAGATTGGAGACTGATCGATATGGCGAGAGGGAGGAGAGAGAAAAAGAGAGAGATTGGAGACAGATAGATATGAAGAGAGAGAGGAGAGAGATTGGGGAAAGAGGGGGGAGAAGGAGAGAGGGAGGAGAGAGTGGGAGGAGGGAGAGAGAGGAGGGAGGGAGAGAGTGAGAGAGAGAGAGAGAGAGAGAGAGAGAGAGAGAGAGAGAGAGAGAGAGAGAGAGAGAGAGAGAGAGAGAGAGAGAGAGAGAGCGCTGCACAATCTACACTCTGGACATTCTCCCAGGCTTCTGAAACCTGTAAAACAGAGGGATTCAATTGAACTAAATGAGTGTTTGTATTGTTTTAATTCTTAGGGTTTGGTTGACTTGTAAAACGGTTTTACTGTGAGGCTTTGGGTTTGGCTATTTAAGTCCTTCTTTTATTGAATCAGTAATATGTTCTTCTCACACATCTGAAACGGAAAAATAAACTTTAAGAAAACAATATCTGGACCAGAGTTCACTATTTTATTGAGACAGAAGTGTATCATGAAGCCTGTGAGATTACACTTAAGACAGCTTGTTAAAGTGACAAGATTATTATTTGGGCTCCAATTTGTACAGTATGTTTCAGTATTTCGTGACGTTAGAATTATAAGGTTCTATCTCCATTTTTGGTCAAAATTGAGTTTTTTTACATAATCTGATTCATTAGGTGTTTATTAATGCCTGTGTGGTGTTATTTTTATAGTTTTTTAAAGTAATTAATCAAATACAAAGGTTCCATCTCACAGAACATAATGGAATGTAAAAACTTTGACGCTCAATATCTCTGAACTACCCTAAACGGAGATAGAACCTTATCATTCTTAACGGAGATAGAACCTTATCATTCTAAACAGAGATAGAACCTTATCATTCTAAACGGAGACAGAACCTTATCATTCTAAGCTCACGACTAGATGGTCAGTTTAGTAATACTGTATGTGCGTTTGTCCTTCCAAGTATGAAACACAGTAGGTCTCTTCATTAGAGTGTGTCTGTGTGTGACTATGTGTGTGTTTGTGTGTGACTATGTGTGTCTGCCTGTCCGCAGGTGAAGTACAAGGAGAAGTATGAGAAGGAGAGAGGCAAGGCCATGCTGGACTTTGAGACGCCCACATACGTGACGGCTAAGGAGGCGCAGCACATGCAGAGCCAGGTATGTTCAACACAACACAACACTTTACCTTCACAGGTGATCCTCGGATGCTCCTCAGACGACAACATGAACTGCTGCTTCTAATCATCTTTTTTTTAATTCACTTTGTTGTGATTGGATGTGATGTCTACCGTCTATCCTCCAATGAGAATAAGAGATGAAGTATGTTGGTGATAGGACTTCCTTTCACAGTGTCTTATGTATTAGCCCGTTACTATACAGTTATACTGTTTTAACATATATCAGGGTATCCGCGGCGTCTTGAAAAGTATTAAAAGTTGATAAATAAATTTTGGGGAAATCAAGACCCTTAATAAGTATTAAAAAGTCTTATCACGATTTTATGAGGTCTTGAATTTTGTAGGTATTTTCTGAATTAGACTCTGTCCAAAGAGTTTGAGTCCTAAAAACGTTTTAGTTAAAGTTCGTGAATTTATTAGTGTTATTAAAAAACAAAGATGAACCGGAAATTGTGTTGTATGATAGTAGTCTAGTCTATTGCAAACTAAAACTGTTAAGTTAAAGGTGTCACTGATGTAAACGGTTACAGCTCGAGGTGGCGGTGAGGTCTGGAAAAATATTGACAAGGTCTTTAAAAAGTCTTAGAAAGGTATTGAAATTAACCTCCAGATTCCTGTATACACCCTGATGTATGCTAATTACATCCTGGGAACAGCAATGGAAATTCCTAAATAACAATTTAGTAATCTGTTTTGAAACATATATTCATATGGAATATTTTATGATAATGAGCCCTGTAAATGTGACTATGTGGCCAATTAGCGCTGCTATACTGTCTGACTTAATTACCTTTTAAGTACATAAGTGTATTGCTCTTTGCATCCTCTTAATATAAAAGACACTGTAAAAGGAGGTGGAACCACAACGTCTGTTAAATGTATGTTTTCCAAAAGTGCAGTTTGATGAGAGGTACTGTAACTGTAAGCACAGTTGGGGTTGTTATTTTAGACATGTGTTTGTACATGTAAGTATGGAGAGTCGACTCTTTCTCTGACGACCCAGAGGTGATGAAGGTAGGGTGTGTTTGTCCTGCTATCATGTTGTCTTGTAAGTGCACCAGCGAGCTGACACACAGCAGCTGTCTCTGCTGATTCAGTAAGGAACCGTGTGAACCTGTGGACCCCTGAAGAAGACCGAGGTTCATTTAAGCAATATCACACAAGAGGGAGTGTGTTATACTGAATATCAGCACGGCTGTGATTCGGTCGTAGGTACGAGGCCGCAGGCCGAGTACCGAAGACGATCACAGCCGAAGACGATCACAGCCGAAGACGATCACAGCCGTGCTGATATTCAGTATAACAGCACGACCTCTCGTGTGATATTGCTTTTATACAACAGTTCTACAGCGCAATTTATTAGTTAACAGTAATAAGCGACAACAGATTATGATTTGTTTGTTTATTTAATCATAAAGATAAACAAAAAATAGTTCCGCAACTGAACTTCAAATGGACTGTTGCCTAGTAACCTGAACACAAACATGTAGTCTAATTAACGGTCATTTAGTACAACATCTGTGCGGCGGAGTGATACATATAGTTAAAAGTCCCAGTGCTGTTATACTGTATATCAGCACTCATGGAATGCCTCTTGTCCAATCAAATTACTTGGTCGGAACTAACTGTTGTATAATTTCATACAGAAAATGTTTTGTACTTATAAATGCAGAAACACATAATGATTTACTTGACACCTTTACACCAAGTATAGCCGTTGACCACTGTAGAAGACAGAAAGGTTCATACAGAAAGGGTTTTTAAGCCTACTTTATACATACAGAAACACAAGTAAGTAGGTTCTGGGAACGGCTTTCACTGTGTCTGTCTGCATGCATGTTACATCTCCGCTGTGTCTGTCTGTCTCTGTCTTATCTCTGCTGTGTCTGTCTGTCTGTCCCTGTCTTATCTCTGCTGCCCAATAGAAAGACTATAAGAGGGACTATGAGGAGACTATAAAGGGCAAGAACCTCTCAGGCTTGGAGGTCACCCCTGCCATGCTACATGTCAGACACGCCACCAAAATAGCCAGCGAGGTAAAGGACTTTTACCCCCCCCCACCACCCCCACCACCACCACTCCATTTCTTCCTACCTCCTCTCCTCCCATTCACTCAATCTCTGGTAATCATACTAAGACACCACCACCACAGTCTCCGCCTGTCCTAATCCCACGGGTGCTTCTTGACTGTCACACCCAGGTTAGTTGTGGTTCGTCTGCACGGTTGCAGCACCACAAGATAATACACTCTGAATAATAATAATAATCATAATAATGATAATACAGTACACCCTCTATAAGTTAATCATAATACTACCCCCTCTCTTGTTACATAGACATAGAAGTCTCCCATAGTCCTGCCGTGTGACTGTTTTAATGGACTGTTTTAATGGTTATTGTGTTGTTGCACTACTGTCTGGTGTTGACACCCTGGCCTCCCTGGTCCCAGGCCATTCCTCTTCCTCCATTAGGACGCTGCTGTCGTTTGTGTGTCTGTGTATTATATAACCGACTGTCTGCTTTTGTCTGTCTGGTCTGGCTTTATAACAACCCTCTCTGCTGCCACCGTTTAAATGGTGGTTTGACTGAGGCAGCAACCTTTCTTCTGCATGGTGTTCTGATGAGGCAGGCGTGAGTGGTGGCAGACGAGAGCCTCGTGAACTGCCTGTCTTGTACCAAATGTTCTGTGGGTATTTGTCTATTTATGTATTTATGCCAAATCTGATAAACATGTGTGTGCATTTGTTTCTTTGTTTTTATCAGGCTGCTTTCCAAAGTCACCAATATCTCTCTCTGTCTCTCTCTCTCTGTCTCTGTCTCTCTCTCTCTCTCTCTCTCTCTCTCTGTCTCTCTCTCTCTGTCTCTCTCTGTCTCTCTCTCTCTCTCTCTCTGTCTCTCTCTCTCTCTCTCTCTCTTTCTTTCTTTCTTTCTCTCTCTCTCTCTCTGTCTCTCTCTCTCTCTCTCTCTCTCTCTCTCTTTCTTTCTCTCTCTCTCTCGCTCTCCAATGAAACTTTAAATTTAATCAGAAATATGAATAGGATAAATACAAAAGCATTATGATATCCAATTTGGCATCTCCATTGTTGTACATGTATGTCAATCAAAACCTACAACCTGTAATAGTTGAAAGTTTGAATCCCCTGGGAGTCTTGGTGACTTTGAGCTCACTGGTAGGTCTTTCACACCGGCAAAGAACCGTGCCGGTTCGCGTCCGCGTTCGGAAACCTCCGAACGTTGGTGCTGTCTGGCGAACGAGCCCGCGTTATACACTGGTATGAACGCGGGCTCGTTCGCCAGACAGCGGCAACGTTCGGAGGTTCCCAAGCGCGAACCGGCACGGTTCTTTGCCGGTGTGAAAGACCTAGGAGTGAGGCGTTACTGCCTGTCCAGATGAGCGCTGTGTCTGTGTTTGCCTGCCTGTGTCGCCTGTCTCTCTGCAGTCTCTCTGTTCTTCTTCCTCCGCCCTGTAGAAAGAGTACAGGAGGGATCTAGAGGAGGGGGTGAAGGGTAAAGGGCTAATATGTCTGGAGGAAACTCCGGAGCTTTTGAGAGCAAGGAATGCTACTCGCATCCTGAACGAGGTAGGACTTTAACTGTGGCTGGAGGAGGGTTCTCCCTCCCCCTCGTATCGACCCTCTCTCTCCTTCTGCATCATCACCAAACTAACTTGGCAGCAGCTGAGTTTGCCTCTCCTCTTCTTCTTCTTGGTTAAATACATCACTAATGTTCCCAATCGTGTGATGGGGCCCATCACTGTAGTCCTCCTGTTTAACATAACTGAACCGTATGCTACCACACTGATGTTCACACCAACTCTGTCTTTCAGCTCTGAGTGAGTGGACACCTTTTCCCTTGTTAACCCGATTTATCCCATCCATAGCCACTTCCTGGTTGGTTTTCACTAACCTCACCTGTTTCCTGTTTTTCATGAGTCTCCTTAATGTTTTCCCTCAACTGAATGTGTTTTTAACCTGTGAACCCTTTCTGTTTTTGCAGCCCCAAAACAATGGTGTACAACCTTTATTGACATAAACGAACGATCCAATAATTGTATTTGACTGATTGTGTGATAGGAAAGTGTGTTTGCTGTAACGTGGTGTTGTCTGGCTGTTTTGCAGAGAGAGTACAAGAAGTCATTGGAGTTGGAGATCAAGGGCAGGGGGATGTTGGCTCTGGCGACAGACACGCCAGACTTCATGAGGGCCAGGAACGCCACCGACATCCTCAGCCAGGTCAGTGGAACCTCTGCTGATTGGCCAGGGCTGATTACACTGCTATTCGGTTGTTAAGTCGTGACGTGTTTCCGGGTCCAACGTTGGCTGAGGCGCTGTCTTCGAAATGCCGCAGTAATAATAATAATTCATTATATTTGTATAGCGCTTTTCCGAGGCTCAAAGACGCTGACAAATATGGGAAAACGGGAAAGTGCTGCTGTGTCCCTTGTTGTATGAATAGATCCGAGTCTAAAAAACGATTGAACTGTCATTCTACCGCTGTAGTACACTGGTACTCTGGTGCAGGGAATTTCTGGTTTGGACCCGGAAATTGCAAAATGTCACGTTTGAGGTCAGATTTAACAACCGAATTGGAGAGAACTTTCTCTGGGCCTAGAAGATACTTAGTACTGTTCTGTATATCCAGTCCACCTTAGTTAGTAACCTTATGTTTCTGCCTTTTTTACATTTAAAGGACACACACTCAAATTAAAATGGTAGTTGCTTTTAACGATTGTGTTTAACCTAACCAAGAATACTGATATCCAACGATGAACCTCGTGACGTTAGAATGTTAAGGTTCTATCTCCATTTTTGTCCAAATTGAGTTTTTTACATAATCTGATCCATTAGGTGTTTATTAATGCCTGTGTGGTGTTATTTTTTAAAATATTGACATTTTTTAGTTAGTAATTAATAAAATACAAAGGTTCCATCTCACAAAACATAACGGAATGTAAAAACTTTGACGCTCAATATCTCTGAACTGCCCTAAACGGAGATAGAACCTTATCATTCTAAACGGAGATAGAACCTTCTCATTCTAAACGGAGATAGAACCTTCTCATTCTAAACGGAGATAGAACCTGATCATTCTAAGCTCACAACCTATTATATGACCTTTGATCTATATGTCCTATATAAGAGTGTCGTCTGAACCATGTTTGTGCTCCTCAGTCTAAGTACAAGCACACAGCTGAGCTGGACAGGGCGAGCTACACGTCCGTGGTGGACACCCCTGACATCCTCCACTCCCAGCAGATGAGGGTCATAGTGAGCCAGGTAAGATTCAAGATTCCAGATAGCTTTATTGTCTGTCACACAGTGACAGACATTCTCCTTCGTCAGGCAGAAGTGCAGCTCAAGAATACAGTTTCCAGGACAGCCAGGACAGCTACTCAAAAACCCACATGAATGATGTCTCTTATTCCATTTATGTTATTCAAAAAGTAGAGATATCTAATAGTACATCTGGGGAGGCTAGTGGAGGTAGAAATCGGAGGACGGGCTCATTTAATACACGGAACGGAATGAGGAATGGTATTAATCACATCGTTCCATTCCATCGCATTCCAATGATCCTGTCCTCCGACTTCTACCTCCAGCAGCCTCCCCTCCCTGTGGTGTTATAATATCTCTACTATTTGAATAACATATAATGGAAAAAAGTGACGTCATAATTCCATCAGATTTAATAACTAAACTCTTTGTTTTAAATTCAACAGACAAAGTACAAGGAGGAGGCTGCCAAGACCATGTGTCACTACGTGCCGGTCCTGGACACCCCTGAGATGTTGAGAGTGCGTGAGAACCAGAAGAATTTCAGCACCGTAAGTAGTTGAACCCCCCCCATCTCCCCATCCCCCCGTCCCTGTCCCCATCTGGTACCAGAGCCCCCCATCTCCCCGTCCCCCCGTCCCTGTCCTTGTCTGGTACCAGGGCCCCCCGTCCCTGTCCCAGTCTGGTACCTGGGCCCCCAGGCCCTCTATGATCATGCCCCCCCACACCAGAGCCAGCAGGTTGGCTTTGGACTGTCCTGTATGTCTCCATGTCTGGTCCTCAAAGTATTACCTTCAATACTTTTACTGTTTGTTGTCCTTTATGGATGTGCGTTGTGGCGTCTGAACTAATGGAAACCAGCGGCATATGTAGCCTATGTTTGACCATGTAAAGTAGCTTGTTACATGACTTAAAGAATAGCGAGAATAGTTTAGTGTACTTTAACTCTTTGTAGTTTAAACTATGTGGTAATATTTTACTCTGGCCAGTAAATAGGGTTAAACTTGTGTGTGTATATATAGATAGATATATAGATAGATAGATAGATAGATAGATAGATAGATAGATAGATAGATAGATAGATAGATAGATAGATAGATAGATACATAGATAGATAGATAGATAGATAGATAGATAGATAGATAGATAGATAGATAGATAGATAGATAGATAGATAGATACATAGATAGATAGATAGATAGATAGGTAGATAGATAGATAGATAGATAGATAGATAGATACATAGATAGATAGATAGATAGATAGATCATATATGATTTATATATTTAAAATATTGATCCCTGAACCATTGTTTCATCAAGATTGTTTTTTTCCCTATTTTGGTTTTCTTTTTCTTTATTCGCCTTCTCCTTTACTGTTGTCAAACATGTTAACTGCACCTGTGCTCTTTCCCCTGTAGAATCGCTACCAGATAGACGCTAAAAACAGTAAGGGCAAAGTGTCTACCATAAAGGACACTCCTGAAATGCTTCGCGTTAAAGAGAATACAAAGAATTTCAGCTCGGTACTACTGCTCAATGAGTATCTTTTTGAGTATCTTTTTTTAATAACTAATATTTTTTTGACTATTTTTTTTATCCCTCCCTTCTTGAGTTTTTTTTTAACTTTCTTTCTTTCTTTCTTCCTTTCTTTTCTTAATTTTTCTCTCTTGAACTGCAAGTTAACATTCCCTGAGTAAATGCAGCCCTTTTTTCTTTAGATTGTTAGAAACAATAAGCTGTAGATATTAGACATTAACCCAGAAGTGTTCTTTTCAAAGTGATAGATATATTAACCCCAAACCAACGTTGTGTTGCCGTAGATGGTAGCTTTAACCTAGTGTTGTTTAACCAAATGTCATTTAATTGTGTGTTTTGTCTGGTTTGTGCTGCTGTGACATTATGATTTGTGTTACTGTTTGTTTACCATGTACTACAATACTGTTTACCATGTATTTCTGTCTGCTGCGTTGAAAACGTCTCTGTGATGTGTGTCTGTTCTACTATTGGCGCTTTTCCATTGACCAGCCCGGTACGGCTCGGCTCGGCACGCATTTGTATCCTACCCCGTACCGTACTTTCAGAAACGCTTCTCCATTATACACAACAGACCTGGAGCGACCCGGGACTGTAGGAGGAGTTACGTGTCATAAGAGCACTTCACTTTAATAAGTGCCGATATACAGCTCAACGGGGGGGGGAAATGCGATAAGAAGATTATGTAAAAATGCCGCACTATCATGCACAGATCAGCCTTAAAACATGTAACGTTACGTGCCTGTTACTTGCCGCTTTTAGTTCTAGTCTAGCTCTCCATCACTCATCAAATTCACATAGTCTATTCAGTCTATTCACCAGCCTCTGCTTTCACCTCCACCTGTTTAAAGATCCAGTACAGAGAGGATCTGGGAGGAGGGACAGCTCTGTCTGACACCCCCGAGATGGAGAGAGTTAAACGCAACCAGCACAACATCAGCACGGTACACCATCGTGTGACCCTGCCTTCCCCCCCCCCCCCCTCCCCCATCTTGACTCCGTCTCCCCCCCATACTGTCCCTCCTTGTGTCTTACCTTCCAAACAGATTTCATTTAGGAAAATAATGTCATTTTTAAATTGATTAATCTTTATCAATCAAGACTTCATCATTACTTGTAGTCTCCCAGCAATCCCCTTTACTTCCCCCCCCGTTCTAGCAAGTTAAACACAGTGTTGTATTTGATAAAAGGGTCGACCAACCTGCTTTTGGTGACTGTCTGGTTGTCACTGTTTTACCATTTTAAAGATCAAGTACAGAGAGGATCTGGGTGGAGGAACAGCTCTGTCTGAGACCCCCGAGATGGAGAGAGTTAAACGCAACCAGCAGAACATCAGCACGGTACACCATCGTGTGACCCTGCCTCCCCCCCCCCCCCCCCCCCCATCTCCACTCACGTCTTCACCTCCTAGTACCCATGTTCAACTAGACCGTAAACTGTGTAGATGATTGGCTAATCCAGCCATTTTTAATCTCCATCATTTTAATCCCCCGTCCTCCTGCTGAGTTTATACTAATGTCGGGGCTCCTTGTTCCTTGCGGGAGCCTGACTCATCCAACAGTAGCGCTTTCAGTTGCATTCATGTACGAAAGGCGCTATATAAATAAAGTTTCACTTCACTTCGCTACAACAATTCATTGTTCCTCAGCCCTATAATAACCTTAACCAAATATATACACCCTTGTCATAAACCTAAAACTGTAGGTTATTAAGTTACTGTTAAGTACCACAGTGTTACTGCATAATACGCTTGAGGACTAAAAACACTTCCTGTTGACAACACTGTTGATGTTCAATGTAATTGTCGAGAGTGGTACATGTACATATGAGAGTTCATCTGCTTTATGACCCTCACACTCTCACTGTTTCCAGTGTTTATGCTACTGCTGTATTTATGCTTCCTGTCTGTTCACTGTCTCCTGTCTCCTGTCTCCTGTCTCGCTGTATCTCTGTGTGCCTGTGTCCCTCTGTTCCTCGTGGAACCCACACTGCGTGTACTGTAGATAAAGTACAAGGACATGTTGGGTCAGGGTACGGCCGTATCGGACCTCCCAGAGGTGAAGAGGGTCCGCGAGACCCAGAAGAACATCAGCGCGGTAGAGTTTCTAGTCCTATAGATGAGCCCCCCCCTTGACGCCCATCCCAAAAAACTCTCACCCCTCTCTGCCCTGTCGTATCTTCCCTTAACGACCTGTACTGACGCCCTGAACATCTGAAAAACTCCCCTGAGTGACACCTTGTGTCAAACACAAAGTTTATCCATGTTTTTTCCCCTTTTTGGAATTTGTTTGTGTATTACTGTACCTTACTGTACCTTACTGTACCTTACTGTACCTTACTGTACCTTACTGTACCTTACAAACAGATTTTGGTTTGGAAATTATGCCTGTAATCTATTTTTATTTATTAATTTTCGTTACTTACTTTTATCATACTTTTCTGACAGCTGAGTCCCCTTCCCCCCCCCGTTTCAGCAAGTTAAACACAGTGTTGTATTTGATAAAAGGGTCGACCGACCAACCTGCTTTTGGTGACTGGTTGTCACTGTTTTACCATTTAAAGATCAAGTACAGAGAGGATCTGGGCGGAGGGACATCTCTGTCTGACACCCCAGAGATGGAGAGAGTTAAACGCAACCAGCACAACATCAGCACGGTACACCATCGTGTGACCCTGTCCCCTTCCATCTACCATCCATTCGCCCCCCTCTCCAACCCCTGTTACTGGAGCCCCTGTCCAACCTTTGGTCATCTCACAAACCCAACCTATCATAAACAAATCCCTCCAAAAGAAAGTCCGTCGTCAATCTATAGGTTTTTTCCTATTAAACAATCCATCATCATCATCACATCAAACCTATATAGTGACAATACTAACCTAGTCCCTCTGAGTTCAATCAATAGATACCTGATGTTCTAACAAAAATAATTTAGCATTTAGGATAAATATTGTAAAAACAAAAAAAATCTAAAACTGTCTGTCATTTATGTGTGTTTGTCTAAACAGTTCTATTTCAGACGAGGTAAGGTCCGAAATGTTTTTGCTTAAATTGTTGCTGTGTATTTTATCTACAGTATATCGTGACGTTAGAATTATCTACTACATTTTTGTCAAAATGTAGTTTTTTACATAATCTGATCCATTAGGTGTTTATTAATGCCTGTGTGGTGTTATTTTTAAAATGTTGAAATGTTTTAGTTAGTAATTAATCAAATACAACGGTTCCATCTCACAAAACATAATGGAATGTAAAAACTTTGACGCTCAATATCTCTGAACTGCCCTAAACGTAGATAGAACCTTATCATTCTAACGTCACGATATATATGTATATATGTGCTGTACTGTCCTATGTGCTGTACTATGGTGGTTCCATGTCAGTTGTACAGTGTTTAATGTGTAATGTATGTGTTCTCGCTGTCTCACATGTTCTCTGTTATGTGTCTCTGTCCACCTCCTCTGCATGGAACCCAAACCGTGGTTCTGTAGATAAAGTACAAGGACATGTTGGGTCAGGGCATAGCCATATCGGACCTCCCCGAGGTGAAGCGGGTCCGTGAGACCCAGAAGAACATCAGCTCGGTATTGGAACCAACCAATGTTTCTCACTGGGTTTATTTAAGAGTGATCCCCGCCCCCCCCCCCCTCCATCTTTTTCCCTCTAAACTGTCTTTCATCTGACCTCTCTTCTTCATCATCATCGTCATCATCATCATCATCATCATCATCATCACTCCTTAATCCTGCCATCCAGATCTGCTGCATCAGAAATCTAGACATTCAGACTGCAGTTTCCTAAGCCACAATCCCCATCATCACCGATCAACATTCTGACCGTTAATACGACCCGTATCATCCAGCTATCTCCCTTCCTTTTCTCCTTCCATCCATCCATCTATCTCTCCTCCTCCTCCTTTTCATCATTAAATGATCTTGATCCCTCCAACCACCTTTCAACCCTGACCTGTAGGCTTGCCCCCCCCCCCCCCCCTCCATTATGGCTTTCACTGCGTCCACAGTGCTCCTACCCCCCCCCTCATCTTCTGACTGTTTCTAAACCCCCAAACATTTTAGTTCCCTTCCCCCCCCCACACTTTGCTTATCTACCCTTTTTTATTTCCACTTCAGAGTGCAACATTTTTACCTTTTTAGTTTCCTCAAATGTTCTCCCTCCCCGACATCTGTAGTGTGTCGTGTTTGTTTCTGTCGGTCTGAACTAACATCCTGGCACTCTGCACTGTAGCAGAGGCTCCTGGGATGTGTAGTCTGTTTGTGTGTGTGTATATATATCTGTGTTGCAGGGAGTCTTACTGTCCCCTGGGGGGCACTGTGCTTCTGTCCTGTAGGTGTTGTATAAGGACCCTTCTGCCAAAGGAACCCCTGTGGTGTTCACTCCCGAGATGGAGCGAGTCAAACGGAACCAAGAACAAATTAGCTCGGTACCCGAGTCTACACTGTGCTATGTTGCCCTTAGAACTAGCGTACCCACGTTTAACCCTACCCTAACTCCCTCTTTTTCTCTTTTTACTGGCTAATAACTAACTCAGACGTAGTCCTCCTAGACCTCGGCTCTCTTTAATCCCAGCAGCAGTGGTGAGGTGTTGTGTACCATCATAGCTAACCTTTCCCTTCCCTTGTTGACATGTGTTGTTGTTGTTGTTGTTGTCTTCATCTTCCTGTTTCCCCTCCCTCCCTCCCTCCTCCCTCCCTCCTCCCTCTCTCCCTCCCTCCCTCCCTCTCTCCCTCCCTCCCTCCCCCCCTCCCTCCCCCCCTCCCTCCCTCTCTCCCCCCCTCCCTCCCCCCCTCCCTCCCTCTCTCCCTCCCTCCCTCCCTCCCTCCCTCTCTCCCTCCCTCCCTCCCTCCCTCCCTCCCTCCTTCCTTCCCTCCCTCCCTCCCTCCTTCCCTCCCTCCCTCCTCCCTCCCTCCTCCCTCCCTCCCTCCCTCCCTCCCTCCCTCCCTCCCTCCCTCCTTCCCTCCCTCCCTCTCTCCCTCCCTCCCTCCCCCCCTCCCTCCCCCCCTCCCTCCCTCTCTCCCTCCCTCCCTCCCTCCCTCTCTCCCTCCCTCCCTCCCTCCCTCCCTCCCTCCTTCCCTCCCTCCCTCCCTCCTTCCCTCCCACCCTCCCTCCCTCCCTCCCTCCTCCCTCCCTCCCTCCCTCCCTCCCCCCCTCCCTCCCTCCCTCCTCCCTCCTTCCCTCCCTCCCTCCCTCCCTCCCACAACCCTGTATGGACTGGAACACCCCCTCCTAATCCCCCCCCCCCCCCCCCCCTCCTTTGAAGGTCTAATCTAATCTAATCTACATCTGTCTCAAAGGTCCCGCTAACGCTCCCTCCTCCACCGTCTCCTCTTCTGCTGTGCCGACCATCTTGTCTCTGTGCCTCCATGGTGTCTGTGCGCTCGCTCGCCGTGGGCGCTACATGACACGGGGCTCAGGAGGTGGAGGTGGTCCCTCTGGTGCTGATGTTCATCCCTGTGCTGTCCCCCCCCCCCCCCCCTCTCTCCCTGTCCCACAGGTGCTGTACTCAGACAGCTTCCGTAAGCAGGTGCAGGGCAAGGCCGCCTTCGTGTTGGACACCCCCGAGATGAGGCGTGTCAAGGAGACCCAGCGTAACATCTCTGGAGTGAGTCCTCCTTGATTTTGTAGTTGGTCATATTTCTCTATAAAGCGTTAACATATAGACCATTCGGTTGTTTAAGTCGTGTTGTGTTTCCGGGTCCAGCGTTGGCTGAGGCGCTCTCTTCGAAATGCCTCAGTAATAATAATAATTCATTATATTTGTATAGCGCTTTTCCGAGGCTCAAAGACGCTGACAACAATATGGGGAAAAAGTGCTGTGTCCTTTGTTGTATGAATAGATCCCAGTCTAAAAAACGATTGAACTGTCATTCTACCGCTTTAGTACACTGGTACTCTGGTGCTTTAGTACACTGGTACTCTGGTGCTTTAGTACACTGGTACTCTGGTGCTTTAGTACACTGGTACTCTGGTGCTTTAGTACACTGGTACTCTGGTGCTTTAGTACACTGGTACTCTGGTGCGGGGAATTTCTGGTTTGGACCCGGAAATTGCTAAACGTCACGTTTGACCTCAGACTTAACAACCGAATAGTCCTTTCCACTGCTCAAACACTGCTGGACGTTGATCACTAGGTGTCATTCAACCCATATATCCCTGTTCTGTCCACCAGGTGAGATACCACCAGGACTTTGAGAAGAGCAAGGGCAGCTTCACGCCCACGACCACCGACCCTGTGATGGAGCGCGTGAAGAAGAACACCTACGACATCAGCGACATCAACTACCGCGGCATCCAGAGACGCGTGGTGGAGATGGAGAGGAGACGCGTGGTGGAGCACGAACAGGAGACCACCACTGGTACGACCATGGTTACGCACACACACGCACACACACACACACACACACGCAGAAACAAACACACAATGAAACACACACACACAAAGAAACACACACACACACACAAAGAAACAAACACACACACAAAGAAACACACAAAGAAACAAACACACACACACACACACACACAAAGAAACACACACACACAAAGAAACAAACACACACACAAAGAAACACACAAAGAAACAAACACACACACACACGCAGAAACAAACACACAAAGAAACACACACACACACACACAAAGAAACAAAGAAACAAACACACACACAAAGAAACACACAAAGAAACAAACACACACACACACAAAGAAACAAACACACACACAAAGAAACAAACACACACACACACAAAGAAACACACACACACAAAGAAACAAACACACACACACACACAAAGAAACACACACACACACACACACACACACAAAGAAACACACACACACACACAAAGAAACACACACACACACAAAGAAACACACACACACACACACAAAGAAACACACACACACAAAGAAACAAACACACACACAAAGAAACAAACACACACACACACAAAGAAACAAACACACACACACACACAACGAAACAAACACACACACACACCCACACACACACACCTTATTGCAGCATTGACCTAAAGAGTATTTGTTGGTAAAGGAAACCGCAGTCCACTCCAGTCAAACCTTTCTTCCCTCCCTCAGACCTGCGTGTGTGGCGCACCAACCCCGGCTCTGTGTTTGACTACGACCCCGCCGAGGACAACATCCAGTCCAGGAGTCTGCACATGATGTCAGGTGGGACGCCACAGCCGGACTCACATCACATGACTGACATGCAGTCATGTGGTTGGTTAGATACAAACATGATTTGCCTTATTATTTGACTCGAACCCTTTAAACACAGGGGTTCCCAAAGTTCTTTCTGTCACGACCCCAAATGTACATCCAACATCTCCAGTGACCTAGACAACCTGATTGTGGTCTACGACCTATATATATATAATAATGACGTTCAAGTGTATTCTTCTAATCACCTAGAAGATTCTCTAATTGGTTGGGATATGAACCACAAAACACTGGGCTACATGATAGGCTACAGGCGCTAAGCACAGATCATGTTGTCGTATGTCTTACGAAACAAAACATGTTTCGTGTCTTTATTTATCAAATCATTAGAAGTTAGTTTGATTTTCAGGGCCATTCCCCCATTTGAAATCAGGGGATCGCTCCATTGGTTGGGAACTGCTGTTCTTCTTCTAACATTTGACCCTTGACCTTGTCTGCCAGTTCAAGCCCAGCGCCGCAGCAAGGAGCACTCCCGTTCCACCAGCGCGATGAGCGGCGTCGGAGACGAGAAGTCTGAGATGTCTGAGAACGTCGACCACGGACACATGTCTCTCTACAGCAACGGCTTCGGTGCCTCTTCCATAGGTAAGCCCTACACCTCCTCCTACACCTCCTCTCTAGGTAAGCCCTACACCTCCTCCTACACCTCCTCCCTCGGTAAGCCCTCACAAGATCTCACATCGAAATATCAACCCCTAAAAATCCCACCTGAACAGTTTTTAAACTGTAAAGATGTCGATCAGATGGAATCCCTTCACAGACATCCTTGACATGTCACTCAAACATCCTATAAAGGCATCATGTATGACGACTTCAGTGGATTAGCATGCTAAGGGGGGGGGGGGGGGGGGGTCAGCGACAGTTACCGGTTTGCGGTTTTAAGACCCACTTTTTTAGAGCTGCATACATACAGATGCGCTAAGCAACGATTGCCTACTCCCCATGTCGAGATGATTGTGTACACACACGTTTTTATTTATGTAACTGCGTATAGAGGTGTTGTTAAACGAAACGTGTCAGGTTTTTATAGGATGTATAGTGTTTTGAGACCTTGGTGAGGATGCACTTTAACACTAGAACAGCCGTGCCTTTTTTACCTACTAAAAGAGCCGCCTCTTTACAATGCTCAAGCTGCTATTTACACACAACGGCCACTAGTTGGCCGCTTGTGAATTAGCCTGCCTCCTACACAGAAAAACTGCAAAAATAGCTTTATACTAGCTTATCCTGATGTGATTTTGAAAATGTAAGGATACTGGGGTGGTAGAACACACATATCTAGGAAAAGTCATGAAAGGAGGGTCCTGAAATTTGATCGAGTGCAAAGATAGAACTTCTTTTTTTTACTCACAGGTTCAAATGACCCCTCATGGCTGATCAAGTGTTAAAACTGAATCAATGTGAAACGTGTTCTGTCTCCTCCTCCCTGCAGGCTACCAGCAGACCAAGACTGTGGAGGTGCAGCAGAGATCGTCCTCTGTGGCCACCCAGCAGACCACCGTGTCCTCCGTCCCCTCCCACCCCTCCACCACCGGGGTGAGTACACCACCAAGCACACGGGGTCAGAGGTCGCTGCCAGGACCACCAGCCCTCTATGTTATGTGTCAGTCTGTATAGAACCTTATCATTCTAAGCTCACAGTATTACCGTTAGTTAGCGTCTGAACGGTCTTCTCTGCCCCGTACAGAAAACGGTGCGTGCCATGTACGACTACACTGCAGCCGACAACGACGAGGTGGCCTTCAAAGACGGTGACGTCATCGTGAACGTGCAGTCCATCGATGAGGGCTGGATGTACGGCACTGTGCAGCGCACCGGCAAGACTGGCATGCTCCCGGCCAATTACGTTGAGGCGGTCTAAATAAAGACAAGGCCTGCCCCCCCCCCCCCCCCACCATCTTCCATGAGTGGGCAAGACACATCCACCAGGCATCCTGATTGGCTGGATCTAAAGCTTCATAGATCTTCTCAATGTGTAGTGTTTAAAATGTAGTTGCTGTACTGTTAGTTGTCTACTATAATGGTAATCCATGTGCAATTGTTGTGAATGCCTGTTACCCTACTGCCTGTGGGATGTGACTGATGAATTATGTGTATATATGTGTGTGTGTGTATATATTATATATATATATATATATATACACTCACTCACACACACACATAAATATGAATGAATAGACTTATGGTAGAATGTTAAAACTTTTACAAGTCCCTGTCTCGCAAGAACAATGATGTTGACTAAAAGCACATTATTTTGTACATTGCAAACAACCTTATTTAATGTCCGTCAAATATTTATGAAAAAAGCTTGATACGTGAAGTTGTAAAACTTTAACGCAAGAAGAGATACAGGCTTACTTCCTGTGATGGAAAAGTCAAATGTATGGAGAGAAGTCGAAGTATTTATCACCTGAAGACCACACAACAACACCACCACACGTTGACGACAACCCAACATTACGTGTAAAAAGAAAAAGATGTGTAACCTTACAAACCTTAAAGGAGGCATCGTTCATTCGTTGCTTCTATGTTGAAACTCCAGTTCTGAAGAGTTGTAAGAGACGAGCCTCTTCCTTCCCTGGCTGAAGGAAGGCCACTAGTTTCCTGTGTTTTGTTTTCTTCCGATTACCGATTAGGTCTGGGGGTGAGGGGAGTTGTGTACCTTGAATCTGTAGCTAATAAAGCACACTAACCTTCTGCAGTACTTGTCTAATGGGCTTTTGGTTCCTCACTCTTCCATCTCGGCCCACCTCAGTGGAGGCAGAAACCGGAGGATGGGCTCACTGTCGTGTGTCACACGCTTGATTCTATTCCTCATTCCTACAATACATATTACAACGAGCCCATACTTTGATTTCTACCTCCACCAGGCCACCTGAAAATGTATCATCACACTTGTATATCTCAGTTATCTCCAACAGTTTGACTTACGCCTAAAAAGGCTGTTTGGCTAGGAAATTGTACTCTAACTCAAACACACAGGTTTCACAGATCAGACAGTTTGTTCAAAGAGACCATTTCATTCAGTAAGACTTTAGACAAAAGGTATTTTCCCTGCGACGCCTTTATGCTTCATGACAGAAACGTACAAAACATAATGAAGTAGCGATGAGACACACAGCGACCGAAACAAACCCTACGAAAAGACAAAACCGACACCACACACACATCTGTATCATAGTCTGAACATGACAGCCTCAAACAGGCACAATACTGGCATTACAACAGAAGTGAGTTGTCCACATATTGTACAAAATTACAACAAACCATTGCAAGTGAACCACGAAAAATTAGCCACCCTCATACATATCCAAAGAACAACTGAGTCTTTCACTCATTTATTTATTTAAAAGGAACACACACACAAGTAAAAAAAAAAAAAGGGAAGTAAAAGTGCCAAATCTCTCCTGGCGCTTATTGTTTAAAACGTCACTTATTACTTCCTCCTCCTCACACAGGGAAACAACGAGAATGTGCGTCCCTTTCACTCTGTTGCCATGAACGGGCAATTCTTGGAAAAAAATATTATCAAGTCTTTCAACAGTCGGGGAGGTTGGGGGGGGGGGTACATCGGTACATCTGAAAAGGAGTGTGGCTGTGAATCACGGTGGTGTGCTTTCCTTTTGACACCTGGTCTGCAGCTGGACCATCATGGACCTCATCATGCCTCCCAGCTGCTCGTGGAGCTGAACCAACAGGTCCGGAGAACACCGGCAGAGCTCCTGTGGTGTCAAGCGGGCCTGCAGGGCCTCCACCTCAGAGCGCAGGTCCACCTCAGGCCTCTGGTCCTCCACCACCACGGGCCTCTCCTGGTCTGGCTTCATGTCCAGGGCCATGGCCACGGGCTCATCCAACAACGCGGTGGCTGCAGACAGGACAAACCACATGTGTTACATACTGAGGGGTTGGTTGTACACCAGGGATATTTAATGCTGAAACAGCTGTAGGTTTTAGGGTTTCACAAAACATGTTTTCAATGGATTCTAACCCCATGCCTAGAGGCATATGAGTGCACTGTAGGCCATGGTGCTACACCTCAAGTGGTTTAAAGAAACAGTTCCATTTCCATTGACTCCCAATAGTGTATAGTATAGTATAATATATTATTATCATTCTAAGGAAAAAAATTATTAAGTGAAAAAAACGAAAAACAGAACTATGTTCTTTTTAAACAAAAAAAAGTTTACTTTTTTATTTTTTATTATCATTTTTATCATTCTATGATCATCTATCATTCTATAGTATAATATGATCTATTATTATCATTCTAAGGAAAAAGAAATAAAGTAAAAAAAAAAAAAAAAAACATAGTATACTATGTCCTTTTTTTCAAAAAAATGTCTTCACTTAATATGATGTATTATTATCATTCTAAGGAAACATTTTTAATATAATTTTTTATATCAAGTTCAATTAGCCAAAAAAGCATCCATCACCACAAACCCTCTCTGCTGGAACAGGACTTACCTAGGGCCTCTCCTGAGGTGTGTGTGTGTGTGTGTGTGTGTGTGTGTGTGTGTGTGTGTGTGTGTGTGTGTGTGTGTGTGTGTGTGTGTGTGTGTGTGTGTGTGTGTGTGTGTGTGTGTGTGTGTGTTACTGATGTGTGAACAGGACTCACCGAGGGCCTCTCCTGAGGACTTCTCCTCCTCCTCCATGTTGTGGGGAGCGTTCGGGTCCTCCAGTTCAGAGGTCATCCTCTCCATCTCATCAAAACTCTTCAACTCATCGCCGCGACCTTTTCGCTGCAGCAACCGAAAGGCAAAATGTCAATCATACTGTAGATCTAAAAGGTACAATAGCAAACACCTGAATTGGTGTTTATCAATCTGTGACGTTAGAATTATAAGGTTCTAGGATCTCCATTTTTGTCAAAATTGAGTTTTTACATAATCTGATCCATTAGGTGTTTATTAATGCCTGTGTGGTGTTATTTTTAAAATGTTGACATTTTTGAGTTAGTAATTAATAAAATACAAAGGTTCCATCTCACAAAACATAATGGAATGTAAAAACTTTGACCCTCATATCTCTGAACTGCCCTAAACGGAGATAGAACCTTATCATTCTAAACGGAGATAGAACCTTATCATTCTAAACGGAGATAGAACCTTATCATTCTAAACGGAGATAGAACCTTATCATTCTAAACGGAGATAGAACCTTATCATTCTAAACGGAGATAGAACCTTATCATTCTAAACGGAGATAGAACCTTATCATTCTAAGCTCACGAATTGTGCATGAGAAGGTAGAACACTTGAGCTAACAGAGGTTAACAGAGAAGACCTCTGCAGTTAGTTGATATGAGAGGATGTAGACAGACAGAATGAGCCGTACCTGCTGTTCATGGTAAGTTTTAAGTGCCTTCTTCACATTGGCGATCTTTGGGGAGCGGATGGGAAGAGCCTTGATATCGGTGGGTGTGAGGGCGCTGAGGTCACCCACAGTTTTAATATTTCGTGCTCGCACAAGTTGTCCAAAGCCACGGGGCCTGCAGATAATTAAGAAAAAGAAGTGTGAGAAGTGTTTAACACACAAAGAAAGTGGATGGATATCTGCTACATGAAAGTGGGACCAATGCTTTGTTTGTTTATTTATTGGAAGGATCCCCATTAGCTATACCCATAGGCATGAGCTACTTTTAGTCCACATTTAAAACATACATAACAAATAACATTTAACATATAAAACATACTTAAATCACAAATATCAAACATTAAATTATATCATACATGATACAATTTTACATTTGGCATAATATAAAACACATATATCTAGTTGAAGTCCACATTTAAAACATATTACAAATAACATTTAGCATATAAAACATACTATAAATTACAATATCAAACATCACACAATTTTGCATAATATTAAACACTTCACAACAAAATCTCTAGTTACATAAAAATAGAACAAATTACAACCATGTAAGGGACTACACATTTCCATCTACGGTGCGTCACCATCTAGTGTCACAAGTTTGCTGTACCCAGGTGTTTTTTGAACATACATTTACTGGTCACGTATATAATTTCTGTTGGTAGTGGGTTCCATGAATGCTCACCACATGTTGGAGTAGATCTGAGGAAGCACGGCTTCCACCGGGGCGGAGCAGCTGACCAGGGCCGGGAAAACACAGTCCTTGGGGATGGGCCGGCGCTCCTGGCTCATCTCTGAGATCTTAAACCGAGACGATCAAGTTAGGCAGGCGTGTTAAATCTCCCATTAGGGTTTTAGAACATTATTGTCAATTAGCCTAAATATGAAACACAGATGTTTCATAACAATGCTATGCTCATATTCAACATAGGCCAATATGGGGCGGCTGTGGCGTAGGAGGTAGAGCCGCCGTCTAATGATCGCAAGGTTGGCAGATCGGCGGTTCGAGCCCCGGCTGGCCACAAGTCGAAGTGTCCTTGGGCAAGACACTGAACCCCAAATTGCTCCCAGTGAACGGGCCAGACCTTGCATGGTAGCACACCGCCATTGGTGTGTGAATGTGTGTGTGAATGAGAGGCCGTTGTAAAGCGCTTTGGATAAAGGCGTTATATAAGTGCAGTCCATTTATTTACCATTTACGTTACATCCTGACCCTGCATTGTCAACAAGAACACTGGTAGTGTTAACGGTTTCTGGGTTGACATACCAGGCACTTCTTGGAGCTCTTGGACCCCGGGTTCCGCAGGTTGCGTGGACTGAGGATCAGTAAGCCCTTGGTTGGTGTTGTGATGTACTGCAACACAGAGAGCAGAGGACGTCACATCTGAGGGTCATCAGACAGGGTGGCAGAGGGCGTTACATCTCAGGGTCATCAGACAGGGTGGTACAGGGTATATACAGGAATCTGGAGGTTAATTTCAATACCTTTCAAATACTTTTTAAAGACATTGTCAATATTTTTCCAGACCTCACCGCCACTTCGAGCTGTAACCGTTTACATCAGTGACACCTTTAACTTAACAGTTTTAGTTTAATGTTAATGTTAATTCTTATTTTATTTTTTATTTTATTTATAATGCGCCCCCAGTTTGCAATAGACTACCAGCGTTTCTCAACCTTTTTTCAGTCAGGCACCCTTCAAAAGTCGATAAAATCTCAAGGCACCCCAGTCTAAAATATAGCTATTCAAAAACGACACTGCATCACCCAGACAGCCCCATACACACACACACACACACACACACACACACACACACACACACACACACACACACTCAGCGGCTATTGATACAAATAAAAGTTGTATTATTATTATTATTATTGAGAGAGAGAGGAGGGAGTGAATAAGGCAAGTGTGCATCAAAGGCATCAGGCACGTAACCGTGCTGTATAAACATGACACAGTGTCCGAACAAACGCGGGAATTTATGGAACACATTCATTTTCACATTTGATTGGAAACACCTATCCAGTCCATTCAACGTAAACACCGGGGATGCAGAGTCATTAAGCCAGAAAATGCGTCTCTCTCTCCCGCTGCGCGCATGACCTTGTCTGGATGTATTAAATTCATTGCATGAAAACGAAACCGTGCGTTATTTCCCGAACTTTCCAACCCTGCTTAGCTTCCGAAGTCGGACGAGAGAATAATGTCACCGATCATCCATATAGAACAACCACCTCCACACGCTGCTGGCGAGCGAGACTGCCCTGCCCGATCGGACCCTTTTTCGGGAGCGGGGAACATAGGACCCTTTTACATGTCATTGATTTGCCTTCCAATTGTCCAGTCAGACAGCGGGACCTTTGCTATTTCTTTTGCAGCTTGTGGGCCTAGCATGTTATTAACTATTACTGTGCATGCTGGCAATATTATGGACTCGGCTATAGTGTGTGGCTTCTTCGCCTTAGCAACAATTTCGGCTACGAGGTAGCTAGCCTCCAACGCTTTATCAGAAACTTTGGCGCACTTCATCATTACCTGTTCTGGACAGCTATGGTGACTTTTCATCCTAACAAAATATTCAGCATCCTTGCTAGCTTGTGATGGATGATCTGTTGTCAGTTTGTCATGTTCCATGATTCTGCTTGTTCGCTTGTTCATTGCTCTCGAAAATGTCTTAAATGAAAAAACAATGCAGGCTAATTGCAGACACACTGACCTTACGCTGAACCGGGTATTGACATTGTGACATGGGAAAGGGGCGCGAGACAGATTTTGATGATGTATTGCATTTATTTATTTATATACATATTTATTATTATATAATATATTATTTATAGATGTATTCATTCATATGAACGTCAGAATATATAATTATTTGACGGCACCCCTGAAGACGCCAGGCGGCGCCCCAGTCCCCGGTTGAGAAACGCTGGACTAGACCACTATCATACAACACAATTTCCGGTTCATCTTTGTTTTTTAATAAAAACCAATAAATTTACGAACTTTTACTAAACGTTTTTAGGACTCAAACTCTTTGGACAGAGTCTAATTCAGAAAAATACCTACAAAATTCAAGACCTCATAAAATCGTGATAACTTTTTAATACTTATTAAGGGTCTGGATTTTCCCAAAATTGATTAATCAACTTTTAATACTTTTCAAGACACCGCGGATACCCTGTAAGAGTAAATTTGCCTCAAAATAGTGCAGACAAAAAGGTCAGTATTTTACCATTACCATTTCCAGTACCATTTCCAGCCACATTTTAAAAATCTGTGATCATTCATCACTGGATGGTCTCGAGGTGCCAGAACCTCCAGATCACATTGTTCTCGAGCCTCTTCTGGAAGTCTAATTTTAAGATTTGCTGTTCAGGCTTAGATTGAACTAGACGGAGTGATGGGAGAAGGCGCTCGCAATATCACTGGACATTACATTCCAAGAACCCTCCAACTACATGCCTGTAGAATGGTTGCTTGTGATGTACGTCATCCTTTCCGTTGGGCTATTTTGCTAAATTGTTGCCTATGCTAGCTTGCAACATTAAAGAAAATCGAAGAAAAAACGTAATTCTATTGGGGCTTTTTGGAGCTCCACACAAGCAAGTTGATTTGATTGGTTTGACGTGTGGGAAGGAGTCACTCATTTCAAACGGTCTGGTCTCAACAAGGTTACTGGATGGTATACCTTTGACTGTGGGATACTGCTGGTTATTTTGGACCTGGGAGAGCTGGTACGTATGACTGGGCTGCGCCGGTCAATGTCATCAGCCAGCTCCTGATGTTGAATTGGGTCAGCAAATGATACTCGCCGAGACTGGGAAAAAAAAAATCAAAAAATCTGTGAATTACTTTCCAAACGTGCTCATGCCATCAGTAGACACTGGCACCTCTGGCAGATGACGGAATTGATGATTCACTTGCTTAGTCAAATGTAGCGATTGTAAGTGTAAATGTAGACAATTTAACCCTATATTCCTGCACCTCGTTCAACATGTTAAAGCATTATTGATAAAGTACACCCTTGTGACGTTAGAACTATACGGTTCTATCACCATTTTTGTCAAAATTGAGTTTTCTTTACATAATCTGATCCATTAGAATGAATGAATGGTCTTTATTGTCATTAATACAGTACAGGTACCATACAACGAAATTTAGGAGGGGGGGCTCCCCTGGTGCTTGGAAAAAAAGACTAAAAACAAGAAGGGAAAAGAGCTGGTTTACATAAATAAAGGCTATGTACACTATCTACTATACTACTATACTATACAATAAAACACTGTGCTGTACTCTATGCTATGCTATAAATATCCTAACTTTTCCTATATCTGAACCTTATGTACACATGGGTTGTCATATTGCACATAGTATTATTGCACATTCATTTAAAGTGTGGCAGTTTGCAGGTTTGAAATGTTCACATTTGTATTTCAATATTGCACTTAAGTTTACAATCTAGTAGCTGCCATCAAATTGTCTAGATTGTCCAGGGCCTAGAACCTAGGTCTTTGCTGTGTTCAGGGCCTGAATGGCCCTAGGGTAGAAGCTGAGCTTCAGTCTATTTGTCTGTGCGAACATGGTCCTGAACTGCCTGCCTGAGCGCAGCCGAACAAAGTGTTCGTTCCCAGGGTGGGATGGGTCCCATAGGAGTTTATTAATGCCATTAGGAGTTTATTAATGCCTGTGTGGTGTTATTTTTTAAATGTTTACATTTTTGAGTTAGTAATTAAATATAAATAAATGTATCATAAAATACAAAGGTTCCATCTCACAGAACATAATGGAATGTAAAAACTTTGACGCTCAATATCTCTGAACTGCCCTAAACGGAGATAGAACCTTATCATTCTAAACGGAGATAGAACCTTATCATTCTAAGATAGAACCTTATCATTCTAAACGGAGATGGAACCTTATCATTCTAAGATAGAACCTTATAATTCTAAGCTCACGCCCTAACACCTTACCTTGATAAGAGGGGAAGGTGTCTCCTCCTCTTCCAGCGGTCTCTTCTGGCCCTTCTTGAGGATACTGGTGGAGGGGGAGGCTGACGGGGACCAGACCCCCCTGGGCTTCCCACTGTTGGGGCTCTGGCCAACCTCCAGCCCAAGCACAGCATCTAAGCTCTTCAGCTTGGGTGGCGAATCTTGATACACGTCTTCAGAGGTTGTCGGTAGAGGCACTGGGGCTTCACACGGGTCAGTTAGAGGGGCAACAGAATCAATAGCACCTAGAGGCAGATCATTATTGTCTATCTGTGTGTCTTCACCTTCTTCTTCTTCTTCTCCTTTACTCTCCAGTCCCGATGCTTCCGCCGTCTTTGAGCTCTCCTGGAGAGGCGTGGTGTCGTGGAGAGGGGGGGTGATGTCTCGATCTACGGGATCGGCCTCAGCCTTCTCTTCTTCTCTTGTCGTCCCGGTGGAGGTATTGTCACACTCTGGTTGTCTTTCTCTGATCGATGTGTACTGTTCCTCTTGTTGGCCCTCCTCGTCTAAGGCATTGGCACAATCTGGACGGGTTTGGCCAAGAGACATGTCACACATCTCCTCTTCCTCCACCTCCTGTTGGTTCTCTTCCAGAACATTGGTATCTAGAACACTGGTAGGTTTTGGCTGAGCGTTTTCCTTGTCCTCGTCCTCGTCATCCTGCGCCTTTGTCAACTCCTCACTCGACTCACCCACAGGCTCAGGCACGTCTAGAACCTTCTCCTCTGAGGACTCTAGAACCTTCTCCTCTGAGGACTCTAGAACCTTCTCCTCTGAAGACTCTGGAACCTTCTCCTCTGAAGACTCTGGAACCTTCTCCTCTGAAGACTCTGGAACCTTCTCCTCTGAAGACTGTAGAACCTTCTCCTCTGAAGACTCTAGAACCTTCTCCTCTGAGGACTCTAGAACCTTCTCCTCTGAAGACTCTGGAACCTTCTCCTCTGAAGACTCTGGAACCTTCTCCTCTGAAGACTGTAGAACCTTCTCCTCTGAGGACTGTAGAACCTTCTCCTCTGAGGACTCTAGAACCTTCTCCTCTGAGGACTCTAGAACCTTCTCCTCTGAAGACTCTGGAACCTTCTCCTCTGAAGACTGTAGAACCTTCTCCTCTGAAGACTGTAGAACCTTCTCCTCTGAAGACTCTGGAACCTTCTCCTCTGAAGACTGTAGAACCTTCTCCTCTGAGGACTCTAGAACCTTCTCCTCTGAGGACTCTAGAACCTTCTCCTCTGAGGACTCTAGAACCTTCTCCGCTGAAGACTCTGGAACCTTCTCCTCTGAAGACTCTGAGACCTGGAGACTCAGGCTCAGTTTCTCCACTGTTGTTTCACTGGGTAAAGCGTCTGAGGGCAGAGCAGTGGCAGGGCATAATGTGTCTGGCTCCAGGAACACACAGTCGAATGAAATGTCATTTATCTCAGTGACAGAAGGCACAGGAGAGTTGGCCGGTTCAGAGTCAGCAGTGAGCAGCGGTGAGTTTTGAGGTTGTGGTGTTCTGTCATCCTTCAGGTCACACTCCTCAGAGGAAGCAGTGTCTAGGTTTAACTTACCTATGGAAGGCTTTTTCTTCTTCCGAGTGGACAAGCGTACATGCTTACTGTTCACCTGCAGATCAGGTTCCACTGCGGAGTCCAATGGTGGAGAGGGCTTTGTTTTTTCACTTTCAGCCTTCTCTGGAATACAAGAGTCTACAGCCTCAACCATATCAGCCTGCATTTCCATCTCTGTTTCAGTCTTACTTTGATCCATGATGGTCTCTGTGACCAAAGGAGGACTTAAAACTAGTGGTTCCTCAGTTTTCAGGGGGGAGTAGTCACCCTTTGGCGTCTTGATTTCTACGGCGTCTACAGCTCTAACCACCACATCACCCTGGACATCCATCTCTGTTTCAGTGTCACTTTGCTCTACGATGGCCAAAGGAGGAGATCTTACAACTAGTGGCTCCTCAGTTTTGAGGAATTCCTCATCACCCCCCTTTGGTGTCTTGATTTCTAAGGTGTCACTAGGTGTGTTTTGTGGGTCGACCTTTTGAGAGGATTCAGAACTATCCGTTGGTATTTCTTGGTCCGCCAGTGGCTCTCCTGATCCCAAAGTGAGCGGGCTTGAAAGAGACTCTGAAGATTTCGACTTCCTGTCTGTTCTTTTCGGCTTCTGAGCAGCATCCTCTCGTGTCTCTGACACGTCTGACTCGGAGTCGACGTTGGCCAGTAAACCCTGGGACACTCTGCTTCTCGTATACCTAACCCTTCCTTGAGAGGATGCCTCTGCAACCCACACCCGTGGGCTCTCAGACTCAGACGTTGTTGTAGAGGTGGGGGTAGGACTGCTGCTGGACTGCACCTCTACTACCTTGCTTCTCGTACTGGGTGGGGGTAGGACTGCTGCTGGACTGGGGGTAGGACTGCTGCTGGACTGCACCTCTACTACCTTGCTTCTCTTACTGCGCTGCTTGCCCTTCAACTTGCTCTTAGTTGGACTGGCGGCCGAGGACACTACCTGAGAATCAGTCTGAACCACTTTCTCTTCCTCTGCGGAATCATTGACCATATTTTGTACCATACTTTTGTCCTCAGGTTCAGTCACTTTGCTCCTCCTACTACTAGCTCGACCCTGTGATTGGCTATCCTGTTGAGTGGTGGCTGGAGGGGTCGTATCCCTTTGGGATTCAATTTGACTAAGCCGGTCCTCTGTACGACCCTTCCTCTTACGCTTGTCTGTAAGGACGAGCTCTTCTGAATCCCTGACCAGTTTGCTCCTCCTGCTGCTGCTTGATCTACCGTGTGATTGGCCACCAACCTGAGCAGCGGGAGATGGCGTGGTCATCTGAGAATCGATTTGGCTTTTCTCAGCATCTTCACCCACCTTTTTAACCTGATCTATGAGATCAAACTCCTCTGAGAGGCTGACAGTGACAGGTTTGCTTGCCTTACCCTGTGACTGACTTTCTTGGAGTTTCGACAGACTCCAGCCATAGCTCTGCTCGTCTTTCTCCTTCTGAGCCCTCCTCCCTCGTTTGGGTTTGTCATCCTCCTTCGCTTCCACTGCCAGTTGTTTTCTCCTGAGACCACGTCTGCCCTGTGAAAGACTGTCAGTGTCAGAGGCACGTCTGCCCTGTGAAAGACTGTCAGTGTCAGAGGCCGGAGTGTCCATCTGAGAGTCACTTTGATTGAGCTCATCCTCTGCAACGCCTCTCCTCTTCCGTTTGCCTTTGACAAGCTCGCTGACTAATTTACTCCTCCGGGTTGACACACCCTGCGATTGGCTGTTGGTACCAGTAGCAGGCGAGGGTGTGGTGGCCATATGTGAATTTGTTTGGCTCAACTCACTCTCGCCCTTACTAGCTCTCTTTCTGAGCCTGTCTTTATTCCCCTCCTCAACCTCAACAGCCAACTTGCTCCTCCTGCCGGATCCACCCTTCGTTTGGCTATCAGTCTGGTTGACGGGGGTAGTCTTTGGTGAATGTGTTTGACTCATCTCCTCTCCAGGTTGACCCTTTCTCGGTTTGTCTTTATCCTCTTGATCCTCCAAAGTCTGCCCTGCACGCAGAGGCTTACTCCTGCGGCGCGCAGACCGTCGGCGTTCATCACCTTGGCTGAGTCTGCCCTGGGAGAGCTGGGAATCTTCTGGAGGGCTTTCCGATTCTTCTTCCTTTGTTTCTATGTTCTCTTCCATCACAGGTGTTTCTTTCTCCACTTCGGCCTGGGTGTCCGGGATGACATCATCCTCTTCCTCCTCTGTGCCGCCTTCACTTGGTCTTACCTCAGCAGGCTTCACCTCGGATTCATCTTTATCTTCCGAAGGGTCTTCCGCTTTCTCCTGTTGGGGGGACTCCTGGTCAGGAAGAATTTTTTCAGCCTCCAGTGAGACAGCGCCAGCCTCCATCGACAAAGCCTGAGGAGAGGAAGGCTCCTGGCTGTTGGAAGCTCTGGTGTGGGGGCCTGTAAACGCGGCAGGACTAGCCGGCTTCCCTTCCGGATACTTCTCCAGAGTGATGAAGGACTGTCGACGGCTGTTGTGCTTCTGGGGCGTCCCTGAGACCATGTCAGAGGAGCTGGAGACATTTGGGCTGGTGCCCTCTCTGGGCTCTGTGACAGACTCCTCCATTGACACATCGTCCGTGATAGAAACATCTGCCGACTCAGGGATGATCTCCTGAGCAGGCTCCTCTTCTTCCTGCGCTGGCTCTTCCTCTTTGTGTGCGGTCTCTTCTGCCATGTTGTCTGTAGCAGCAGTTGGACTGATGTACTCCTGGGTGTTCTTGGTTAGAATGTTCTCCACTTCCATGTCCTCCTCCTCCTCCTCTTGTACCTGCAAGAAAGGATATTTGCATTTTTTTTTGCAGAGAAGGAATAAGCTTATGGCTTTGAAGGCTTCCACATGTTTGTACAATATCACTTTAATTGTTTGTTGGGGGCAAATAAGGACACAATTCAGTCCTTGGTGGATATGGTAATAATGAATAGCCTTTGATGTTTGTATATGTGGTTTGGCATTACCTTTGCCTTAACCTCGTCCTCTGCAACATTTTCAGCTTTCTCATCTGACAATTTATCCCTGAAAATAAATAAAAAATGCAGGTTGATCTCCCAAGAAGCAAATGCAAAAGAAATGCAGCCTTAACCGATTAGTATTTTCTGAGCCAAATGGCATAAAGCCAAATACTCACAGGGATTCTTCCTGGCTCTGGGTGTATTGGCTGAAGACTGTGGTATCCAGAGAAGCATCCAGGTTGTTGTACATGGCAGGGATGTCAACCCTTTAAAACAAAAC
>NC_137677.1:65799628-65802128 GCF_963989245.1 Nansenia antarctica
ATGACTTATGTACTTTCATAGCGCATAAGAGATATCATTATATTTCTATAGTTAGAGCAAATGGGGGAAGGGAGAGAGAGGGAGAGAGGGAGAGAGAGAGAGGGAGAGAGAGAGAGGGAGGGAGAGAGAGAGGGAGAGAGAGTCAGAGAGAGGGAGAGAGAGGGAGAGAGAGAGAGAGGGAGAGGGAGAGAGAGAGGGAGAGGGAGAGAGAGAGGGAGAGAGAGAGAGGGAGGGAGAGAGAGGGAGAGAGAGTCAGAGAGAGGGAGAGAGAGAGAGAGGGAGAGAGAGGGAGAGAGAGGGAGAGAGAGGGGGAGATAGAGGGAGAGGGAGAGAGGGAGAGATAGAGGGAGAGAGGGAGACAGAGAGTGCTCTATAAACACTATACAGCATGCCATCCCTGAAGGACTCACCTGAGACAAGGCCTGGCCAGGCAGCAGGTGTGTGACGGGGAACATCAGGGCCGTGTGCACAGAACTGAAGTTGTGCTCCAGCGCATCACCTTGGTTCACCTCGTTTGTCTGTGATCAGGGATTTTAAATCTCATTATACAACAGTTAGTTGCGACCAAGTCATTTGATTGGACAAGAGAAATTCCATGAGCGCTGATATACAGTATAACAGCACTGGGACTTTTAACCTCATCTTATCCACCTCATTTTTCTGGTTTTCTGCTCGAAATGACATGCCCACAGTGAATATAGAATATCTCCACAATCACAAGGGCCTTCATAATGATATTGTTATCAAATGAAAGCTAACACCTGTGGGGTGGCTGTAGAAGTGTCAGAATCAAAATCTATGTTACTGTGTCAGAGCAAATAGAGCTAGAACATTATAAAACATCTCAAATTCAGTCTCCGCCTAAAAAAACAACAGCTTTTACAGTGAATATCACCTTGGAAACCTGATGAATAAGCCCAAATCATCTAGGAATCAGTACTCCAGGGTCTTATTAGTACTTGTGCCAAAGTTGATGCTAGTAATGTGAGCAAATGCAACTTTGTACCTGTTTTAGTACAGGTATGTTTAGGCGGACACCTATATGTTTAGGCCATTTGGAGATATGTTGGCACCATCTTTGACCTTTTATTTTATTTTTTTGGGGGGGGGGATTTTTTGGGGTTGGCCGACCAATGGTATGGAAATTCGGCGTTGAAACCGGACATGACACATTCTCCAGTTAGAGAAAACTGGATGTGACTTAGGCCGTGTTTACCGTCTCTGACAAAAAAATGGTGGCATCGTATAGCATGCAAAGTTGTGAAAAAAATGTGATATCTTTGAAGAGAATTGATCGAGGTAAACTCTTTATATCACTTCGGATGCCCATGGGGGTCCGTTGGCTCCTATGAGGTTAACTGTATGCATCACTCCGAAATGACCTTTAATACAAAGTAGCTAGCCTGCAGATGTTTGTGTTCAGGTTTCTAGGCAACAGTCCAGTTGAGGAACAATTTTTTGTTGACGGAGCCAAAATAAATGATTAAATAAACAAACAAATCATAATCTGTTGTCGCTTATTACTGTTAACTAATAAGTTGCGCTGTAGAACTGTTGTATAAAAGCAATATCACACAAGAGGGAGTGTGTTATACTGAATATCAGCACGGCTGTGATTGTCTTCCTACTCAGCCTGCGGCCTCGTACCTACGACCCAATCACAGCCGTGCTGATATTCAGTATAACACACTCCCTCTTGTGTGATATTGCTTAAGTAAAGCCCATCCCTCACTAGCAGTGTGGGAATTAACTGTTAACCCCTTGTAAAAAGAAAAACCTGTGAAAATATGTGTGAAAACATGACGTGTGCGTGTCCCTTGTGTACCTGCATGATGGTGTCCGTCAGCGGGTTGACCAACACGCTCCACATCCTCCACAGCCTCTCCTTGTTCCCCAGTGTCGCGGCGCAGACGCCCATCGCCCCCAGGACCGCCTCCCCGAAGGCCAGGGGCGACGTGGGGCCGGACAGGCCGCAGCTCACCAGGGTCTCCAGGCACAAGAAGAACCTATGAGAAATGGTAAATGGACTGCACTTATATAGCGCCTTTTTTGCTGCTTCAAAGCTGCTCCAAAGTGCTTTCCAACGGCCTCTCATTCACCCATTCACACACACATGGCGGCAAGCTGCCATGCAAGACGCCGGCCGGCCCGCTCACTGGGAGCAATTTTGGGGTTCAGTGTTTTGCCCAAGGACACTTCGACATGTGGCCAGCCGGGGCTCGAACCGCCGATCTGCCAACCTTGCGATCATTAGACGGCGACTCGACCTCCTGAGACACAGCTGCCCCAGAACACCCAGGCACAAACACAGCATATGAGACCAATACGAATACTTAAAGTACCAAAGGTTTTCGTGACAGAAAAGCTAGTGACGGATTATGAAGAACAAAATCAGTCTGGTTTTAATGTGTTATGTGGCTAAGCCCCGGGGGCGTCTTGGTGACGAGGGACCGGGGAGGACAGACAGACAGTCGAGGGGCAGGACACCCACCTCTCGTCT
>NC_137677.1:65807128-65812634 GCF_963989245.1 Nansenia antarctica
CCAGGATCCAGCAGGGTCGTCGTGCTCGCGCAAACAAACCCGGCGAATGTTTTACTTGCTCCGGACAAGCAAAACGGTGTTAATGTCGAACCCTGCTAGACTACTTATTTTTAACAGGGCCAGAGTGGATGATTCATGCTCTCTCTCTCTGTCTCTCTCTCTGTCTCTCTCTCTGTCTCTCTCTCTGTCTCTGTCTCTGTCTCTCTCTCTGTCTCTCTCTCTGTCTCTGTCTCTCTCTCTGTGTCTCTCACACTGGCAGACTGACTGGCAGAGGAACATGGAACATGCTTTAGAGAAGTAGGCTCTAGGTCTGATTGTGACTACATAAGGTCGGTCACACGTGAGCCGTACGGTCCGCCACGTGACCCACTGCGGTCAGTCCGGATGCTTCCGCTGGGTACCTGGGGCGTCTCTGCCGATGGTGACGAAACCGTCCCGTACGGAGGAGATGAGCAGAGGGGCGTGCTTGGTGAAGGAGGAGGGGCTGCACAGGAAGGGGTGCGTCAGAGGTTCTGAAAGACGAGAGAACAACGTTTATGTCAGAGAAACAATGTCAGCCATGGAACCACACACTACTTACTCATTCATTTGAGAGTGTGTGTGTCAGGGTATATACAGGAATCTGGAGGTTAATTTCAATACCTTTCTAAGACTTTTTAAAGACCTTGTCAATATTTTTCCAGACCTCACCGCCACTTCGAGCTGTAACCGTTTACATCAGTGACACCTTTAACTTAACAGTTTTAGTTTGCAATAGACTAGACCACTATCATACAACACAATTTCCGGTTCATCTTTGTTTTTTAATAAAACTAATGAATTCACAAACTTTTAAGTTAAATTCACGACGTTTTTAGGACTCAAACTCTTTGGACAGAGTCTAATTAAAAAAAATTCAAGACCTCATAAAATCGTAATGAGACTTTTTAATACTTATTAAGGGTTTTGATTTTCCCAAAATTGATTTATCACATTTTAAGACTTTTCATGACACCAAACCCTGGTGTGTGGGGGGGGTATTCTGATGACACACACACACACACACACGGTAGTGAGAACAGGGAGTCAGGGCTCCTGCAGCTCTCTCACCCAGGTTGAGCACCAAATTATACTGGGTCACAGCCACGGTGACCTCCGGCCCCAAGAAGTAGTGCAGCAGCATCTCCAGGCCCAGCAGCTGGCTGTTGGGGTAGGCCTGCACAGGGTGAACGCTGCTGTTCAGGTTCATACTGGGGGTGACCGCCGGGCTGCTGAAGGCTGCTGGTCCACCAGGTGGGAGGAGGGGGGAGACGGGGGGGGAGAGGGGGGCGGGACAGAGAGACACTATTCATTTAAATCATCTAATGCTTCCATAATTCCTGGTTACATACAACATGTTTTTTTATTTCAAGTTACAGTGTTTCCCCTAGGTTTGCTGCCTTGGGGGGGTGGCATGGACCGTGGCATGGACCCCCCCCCAGGGGGTAAGACCCTGCCTCATACCAGCGTCATGTCCAGGGGTGTACTAACTTGTACATTAAGCCGCCTCACGCTACGGAAACAGGAGATAGGCTCCTGCCCTATGGGCCATTAGGCTCCAGAACCATCGGTTCTCAAGGCTACTTACTTATGTGGTCTTGACTACCTGTCCACTTTCTCACCTGGTGTGCCGACACTGTGCTCTCTCTCCTTCTCTTCCTCCCTATCCTCCTCTAGGTAAACAAAACAGCCAGAGTATTTATAATCTAATAAGAGGCATAAACCTGCAACGAGATCTCGTGGCCAGATCTCGCGCTACAAGAATGCATCATATCTCACGCAACGACCAGGCTTAAAGGCAGATGTCTGGGTGCATTTTGGGTGTAAAAATTATGAAGATAGAGATGAGCAGGACAAAAGCAAAGCCATATGCAAGCTGTGCGCAGTGGAGGTTAAATTTAGTGGAAACACCACTAATCTACGGAACCACTTATTGAGGCATCACCCTGACGTGAAACATGGAAAAGCGGATCCGAAACAAACACGTCAGGTGTTCCAGGTGTAGAGGTCCCTACAGGACTGTACCTGATTTAGGTGTAGAGGTCCCTACAGGACTGCTCGGTCTGAAGTTCTTAGGAGCAGCGGCCGGTGTGGGGATGTCAGGACCAAAAGTGCAGTCGAGGAGAGGTACAGCAATCTGCGTACACACACACACACACACACACACAGAGACACACCCACACACACACACAGAGATACACACACAGAGAGACACACACACACACAGATACACACACAGAGAGACACACACACACACGTACACACACACACACACACACGTACACACACACACACACTTTTGAGCAGGTTGCAATGCAAGGCAACACATTCACAACATGCACAATAATGATTCAGAGCGTAAACATAATAATAATAATGTGCAGTCACATTTCACAAGAGATGTAGAAAATGTAGTCCAGGGTGGGGGGGGCAGAGGGTAGGGAGGGAGGGATGGGGGAAGGAGAGGGGAAGAGAGGGAGAGAGGGAGGGATGGGGGGCAGAGGGTATGGAGGGAGGGAGGGAGGGAGGGTGGAAGGAGGGAGGGGGGAAGAGTGGGATGAGAGGGATATGAGAGAGAGAGAGAGCGAGAGAGAGAGAGAGAGAGAGAGAGAGAGAGAGAGAGAGAGAGAGAGAGGGATGGGGGGCAGAGGGTATGGAGGGAGGGAGGGTGGAGGGAGGGAGGGAGGGTGGAAGGAGGGGGGAAGAGAGGGAGAGAGGAGTCGGAGAACACCACGTGATTCTCTCACCTGTTCGAAGTTGGCAGCCAGGTTGGGTCCCAGCCTGACCACCAGGTACCACCACACCTCCAGCTTGGTCAGCAGCAGAGCCTCCGTCCTCACCTGGATGGAGGCCAGAGGCTGCATGAGGAGCTTCAGACGCTTGGCGCTGCACAGGATGTCTACAGGAGGGGGGGGGGGGGGGGGGGACCACAGACACAACTGAATCTACTGTACATAGAACGTATATATATAATATATACACACACAATGAAAGAGAAAGTCTGTTTATAGTAAGGTTTGTTAAGATGGAAACCAACTCTGCGTCGTGTAAAAAATTGTGGGGCCTTCCTTTTGACACAAAATGGCCATGGGTACAATCTCTTCTCTCTGCTAATGGTTATATTACAGAGAGAGAGCGAGAGAGAGAGAGAGCGAGAGCGAGAGAGAGAGAAGAGAGAGAGAGAGAGAGAGAGAGAGCGAGAGAGAGCCTTCCTTTTTGAGAGAGAGAGAGAGAGAGAGAGAGAGAGAGAGAGAGAGAGAGCCTGCCTTGCCTTCTGCTCTTACTCACCTGGGTTGAGAGACGAGAGAGAGAGAGAGAGAGAGAGAGAGAGCCTGCCTAGCCTTATGCTTTCCTCACCTGGGTTGAGGGCGAAGTTGTCTATGAGGCTCTTCCAGGCGATGAAGGCGATCTTCTTGATGTTGGGGTTGGAGTTGCGGAAGCCCAGCTCCTCCAGGTGTAGCAGGGAGTTGATGAAGGGCCCGCCTCTGTGCAGCGTCTGTGAGAGGAGGCACAACAGACATCATGCATGTTAGTATCCGCCTCTGTGCAGCATCTGTGAGAGGAGGCACAACAGACATCATGCATGTTAGTATCCGCCTCTGTGCAGCATCTGTGAGAGGGAGGCACAACAGACATCATGCATGTTTAGTATCCGCCTCTGTGCAGCATCTGTGAGAGGAGGCCGCGTACGTTTGCCAGACAGCGCCAACGTTCGAGAGGTTCCCAAACGTGAACGGGCACGGTTCTTTGCCGGTGTGAAAGCCCTAACAGACATCATGCATTTCAGTATCAACTCTTGAATAGGGTTGGGTACCAATACGGTACCTATATATCCGGTACCTACCGAATTGTAACAGAGATTTATATATATATTTTATTATATATATATATATATATATATATATATTTAAAAAGTATCAAAAGTATCGATTTCGGTACCGGTACCATTTTAAAAGTACCGGTATCGGATAAAACCCAAACGATACCCAACCCTACTCTTGAAAGCCAAAGGCCATCCACTGTAGCCCATTACTAGTGATGTACAGTGTCAACTAATGTTTAACTCCAAACTATCAACATTCTAGAGTGCCAACATTCTAGGTCACCCAAAAATGCATAAATTATGATGCTTTGTTTTGTAGCCAAAGTAGTCAAAGCACTAAGTAAATAGTATTCAAAGCACTAAGTAAATATACACATAAAACACTTGATACTCAAGGTGGTGAGTGTTCTGGACCTCTTTGGCAGTGTTCTGGAACTCTTTGGCAGTGACTTAAAACTATTAGAAATTGCCCAAACAATTCTTACAGTTCCCAGAAGTCTCACAAACAACGGCCAGAGTTTCAGCACGTTGGTCTCGTTCTTGGAAGAGAAGAGCTTCTGCAACTCAGGGATCAGTTTCTGTGGGGAAAACACAAGGAAAAGTCTCAAGTTTATACAAGGAAAAGCAGGTCAGATACAAAGTAAACAGACCCTAACGCATTATTAAGATGGATTGGTTGTTTTCCATGGGGGAGGCAGTGTAATATAACCATCAGCAGAAGAATTTCGTCATTTTAATCATTGACAATTTTTCCCCATTTTTGGCATTTAGCAGACGTCTTATTCCAAAGCGACTTACAAACAATTACATTTGACTACTAAGCAAGTGAATCATCAGTCCACCAGTCGTAGCAGGAAGAGTAATCCAGCTCAGGCCCGGGGCCACTGATAGAAGGAAAAACCTTCTCCTATCACCTTCTTCTAAACCTAGTTTATTTTATTTTATTTAAAAAAAAATGTTGACACTTGAGAAACAGAGAACAGTACAAGGGGGTCAATAGAAGTGTTTAGGGGACACAGTAGAAGGGAAAAGCGGGTGTCTTCAGGAGACGCAGTGCTGAGGGGCAGTAGATGTCTCAGGAGGAGCAGTTAAGGTGTCCTGTGGGCTTCGGCCTAGACCAATCCCTATCCGGTTGTTAAGTCTGACGTCAAACGTGACGTTTTGCAATTTCCGGGTCCAAACAAGAAATTCCCCTCACCAGAGTACCAGTGTACTACAGCGGTAGAATGACAGTTCAATCGTTTTTTAGACTGGGATCTATTCATACAACAAGGGACACAGCAGCACTTTCCCGTTTTCCCCATATTTGTCAGCGTCTTTGAGCCTCGGAAAAGCGCTATACAAATATAATGAATTATTATTATTACTGAGGCATTTCGAAGAGAGCGCCTCAGCAACTTTGGACCGCGAAAAACGTCACGACTTAACAACCGTATAGGGTACAGCTTGGTAATCAGACCTCTCAGAAGGCTGACGGCGAGACTCACCGTGGACAGGAGGGGCTCCATGATGCCGGCCACCGCCTGCTGCTTCTCCAGGAGGAGGGGCATGCCCATCTCCAGCGCCGCCGCGGCCCGCAGGCGCACCTTGGAGGCGGAGTGGACCACCAGGGGGATGACCAGCTTGGCCCAGCGCACGGCCCCCTCGCCCATCTGAACAGGGGCC
>NC_137677.1:65812834-65840334 GCF_963989245.1 Nansenia antarctica
AGAGAGAGGGAGGGAGAGGGAGGGAGAGAGAGAGAGAGAGAGGGGGAGAGAGAGGGGGTGGGAGAGAGAGGGAGGGAGAGAGGGGGAGAGAGAGGGAGAGAGAGGAGGGAGAGAGAGAGAGGGAGGGAGGGAGAGAGAGAGAGGGAGGGAGAGCCAGAGAGGAGAGGGGAGGGGAGAGAGAGACAGAGAGGGAGAGAGAAAGAGAGAGAGACAGAGAGAGAGAGGGAGAGAGAGAGGGAGAGAGGGAGAGAGTGAGAGAGGAGAGAGAGAGGGAGAGAGAGGGAGAGAGAGAGGGAGAGAGAGGGAGAGAGGGAGGGAGAGGGAGGGAGAGAGAGAGGAGGGGGGGAGAGAGAGGGAGGGAGAGAGAGGGAGGAGAGAGGCAGAGAGGGAGGGAGAGAGAGGAGGAGAGACAGAGAGAGAGGGGGAGGGGAGAGAGAGACAGAGAGGGAGGGGGAGAGAGAGAGACAGAGAGAGGGGGAGAGAGAGGAGAGAGAGAGAGGGGGAGGGGGAGAAAGAGACAGAGAGGGAGGGGAGAGAGAGGGAGGGAGAGAGGGAGAGAGAGGAGGAGAGAGAGAGAGGAGAGAGGAGGGAGGAGAGAGAGAGAGGGAGAGGGAGGGAGAGAGAGAGGGGGGGAGAGAGGAGGAGAGAGAGGGAGAGAGAGACAGAGAGAGAGGGGGAGAGAGACAGAGACAGAGAGGAGAGAGAGACAGAGAGAGAGAGAGACAGAGAGAGAGAGAGACAGAGAGGGAGGGGGAGAGAGAGACAGAGAGAGAGACAGAGAGGAGAGAGAAGAGACAGAGAGAGAGACAGAGAGAGAGAGAGACAGAGAGAGAGAGACAGAGAGAGAGAGAGAGAGAGAGAGAGAGGGAGGGGGAAGAGAGAGAGAGACAGAGAGAGAGAGAGGGAGCGACATGTTGGTCAAGAGGGTGATCTTAACTGGCTCTAAACAACAGTATACAGTCCCTGTTATAGTCACAGATAAAGCACTCTCACAATGGTCCGTTGACTATTGTAGTCTTATAACAAAATAAAATGTTCTTTTGTCTTTGGAAATGTCTGACAAAAATGTGGGGATAGGGTGGGGGTGGGGGTGGGGGAGCACCATATGGACTGCCATTAGTAGAGACTGGGGGAGGCAGAAATCGGAGGACGGGCTCACTGTAATTAGATTAGATTAGTTTCAACTTTATTGTCATCGCAGAGTAGGCTACACACAAGTACTATACGACGAAATGCAGTTTAGCATCCAACCAAAAGTAGTGTACCAAATAGTGATATAAGAACATGATATAAACAAGAATGATAGTAACGCATGGAATGGAATGAAGAACGGCGTGTTTGATCATCATTTAAATACATCTTCCGTCTTGATACCATCGCTCATTCCACTAACTCCGTGCATTACAAGTAGCCTGTCCTCTAATTTCTACCTCCACCTGCCTCTCCTGACTGCCCTGACTAAATTGCAACCAGCAGCAGACCTCCTAGGACGATTCCCGTGGGCTAGCTGCTAGCTCTCTAACCACCACAGAGAGTTACTCAGTGCCAGATGCCGGGCCTGTATTCAATCTGTCATGGGAAACGCCACTTCACTGAGCCAGCAGGTCAGGTGCTCTGGTTCTTACAACACTCCTGAGGACTCTCTCCGTTTGAGAGGCAGTCCCACAGCACACATTCAGGCCTGACAGCACATCTTTGATGGAGTATCATGGGAGAGAGGCAAGGTAAACATCCCCCTTCCTGTCTGTCACTGCTGGAGCACATGGTTGGCTAACATAAACTGTTTGTTATAGGCATCATTAATCAAAGGGTACAACGCGGCCTTGCCTGGATTCGTGTGGGGGACCGATCTCTAACCAAACGTTTTAGTTGGGTTAGTATTAAAGTATTAAAAGTACAACTATTAAAGTCAGCATTGACATTGACAGAATCCATTTGGAAACATCGTGCAACGCTTGTGAGTTATGATGCAGTGCAGATGCACGCTTCCTGAGGTAGATTCCCCACTGGCATCAGCCTGGGGAGGAAGGGGATGGGGCTGGGGCTGGGGCTAGGGTCGGGGCTGGGGTGTGGGTGTGTGTGTGTAGGTGTGTGTGTGTGTGTGTAGGTGTGTGTGTGTGTGTAGGTGTGTGTGTGTGTGTGTGTGTTGTGTGTTTCACTGCGGGTGCGAACCAAGTGATATGGGGCTGGGGTCGGGGGTCGGGGGTGATTACAGACCTATTTGACGAGCCGCCTCCAGCTGCTTGTAAGTGGCCAGGTTCCCTCTTCGTATTTGCACACGGCGACGGCCTCCTTGTAAGTCAGCTGGTATCTCCCTTTACGAGACTCCCTGTGGTAGACCCCGGCTGCTTGTTCTGTCCAGGAACAGAAAGAAGAAGAAAAAACACACTTCTCAGTAAACATAACGATCGCCCGTCAAAGAACCCAAAGACAATAGATACGCTGCCAATATCTTGAGTAGCTAGTGTCCCACTGATACCAACCACACCACAGCAACAGGAAACCAGTTAAAAACAACATGAACGAACGAAAAGGACATTTACCAAAACCCCAAAATGCCAGGGAGCTAAAACAACAAAGCAACCAAAGAAATGGCATTCATTCAGAAAAAAGAAGAGGGAGAAAATTAAAATGCTGAATTCAAGAAACACAGAAACACACACTCCCAGTGAGTAGACCTATCAAGATTCAAGTGTAGTGTGCTGTGCTTTGATATGGAGCATTACACAACAGTAGCTAAGTGTTTGGCATCGTCCACTCTTGGCAGAGGTCATGGTTCTGTACTTCCCCATGGGGAGCACCTATCGGGCCTGTTTTGATGTCACGCATGCATGCAGAACCTTCCAGAACTTCCAGAGTCCATTCCAAATTAGACACAAGCCAATGTTTTCAACTCCTTAACCTTTCCCGCTGTGGCGCCTCAGCCTCATTAGCGTCCTATAGTGTGTGTGTGTGTGGTGTGTGTGTGTGTGTGTGTAGGTGTGTGTGTAGGTGTGTGTGTGTGTGTGTGTATGTGTGTGTGTAGGTGTGTGTGTGTGTGTGTGTGTGTGTGTGTGTAGGTGTGTGTGTGTGTGTGTAGGTGTGTGTGTGTCTGTGTTGTGTGTTTCACTGCGGGTGCAACCAAGTGATATGGGGAGTCATGTGACACAATACTGTAAACATGCAGTTTATGTGTTCCAGATGTCTGTTGGTACATACAGGCCAACCTCCCTCATTAATCTATCTAAGTCCTAACTCACTGTGGCCGCACTTTCCATTAAAATAGGTTTAGTTTTCTTTTTCACTTTATTAAAAAACCCAACTTTGGTCCGTAATCTTGTAAAGGCCTGTTACATAGCCGAGGAAGAGACAGCGGAGGTTATATAAGAAGTGGTGTCTGGCTTGGACAAGAAGTAAGCTTGTTCATGTGCTTTTAAAAATCCCATCCCAGACAAAATGAAGTCATTCCCCCCAATGTTTACATGCCAGTTTCATGTCGTGCTCAGTCATAAAAGTGGTGTGTATACTCACTCTCAGACACACACACACACACACACACACACACACACACACACACACACACACACTATCACAGACATGTACCATTCGTATGCAAATGTTTGACTTGGGTCAGTCATGCAAAGTTATTAATTGTATCCAATCTAATCAATCTCTGTTGTGCACTATTGTGCCAATGAGTGACCAGCCTATATGTGCAGCAGGGGAGGCTGGTGGAGGTAGAAATGGGAGGATGTGCTCATTATTGTAATGCATGGGAATGGAATGAGGAACACGTCCTCTGATTTCTACCTCCACCAGCCTCCTCTGATGTGGAGGCTAAGAGATGTTAAAGTACAAGTGAACATTGTTCAACAAACAAGTATTGTTTTGTATTTAATTATTAATCAAGAAGTAGAAGTTAGTAAGAAGTTAGTAAAACCATTGGGCTCAGTCAAACCGCCCCCGTCACACACATTCAGCATTTCTTGTTTTAGATAACCACATGAAGTGGAAAAAAACTGTCCAAACAAGTCCAATGCCATGGACACATAGCTTTCCAAAGACAACGATTAACTTTAACCGTTATTTTAAACCCACTAACTCAAAACGTTCAGGGCTTTGCCAACCGTTGTCGGGCATGCCCGCTGCCCTGGCACTGGCACTGGCACTGGCACTGGCAAAACCAACCTTGTTGAAAATAATAGGTTTTAAACCGCCAATACCTGATTACCAATTACAATAAAACCAGGTAATTTACCCACCCAGCCATATGGAGTTATGCAATACTCCGTTCCGGAATCCCCACGCCTGAGCCTCCTTCAAGAAGAAACCGACGGCGCAAATGACAACGAAGAAGCGCATCTTTATCCTTCTGATCTGAACGGCGTTCCTCAGTGCGCCTCTGTGCGCTCTCTCTCTCTCTCTGTCTCTCTCTCTGTCTCTCTCTCTCTGTCTCTCTCTCCCTCTCTCTCTCCCTCTCTCTCTCTCTGTCTCTCTCTCTCTCTCTCTCTGTCTCTCTCTCTGTCTCTCTCTCTGTCTCTCTCTCTCTCTCTCTCTCTCTCTCTCTCTCTCTCTGTCTCTCTCTCTCTCTGTCTCTCTCTCTCTCTCTCTCTGCGCCCAATCTCTCTCTTCTGGTATCCTTCTGAACGGTGTTCCTCAGTGCGCTTCTCTCTCTGTGCGCCGGTATCCTCTCTGCGCCCTTGTTCTCTCTGCGCCCTTGTTCTCTCTGCGCCGGTGGTGTCCTCTGTGCGCCGGTGCCGGTATTTCTCGGTGCGCTCTCTCTCTGCGCCGGTGTCTCTCCTCTCGCCAGCTGTTACCGCGGGGGTTGTGCCTTGGTCCTCATCTGGCGACCCGCCTTAAATAGCAGCTGGGTGCCCAGTAAGTGGTCTCCATGTGCGTGAAGTCATTGACGTTGCTCAACTCGGGGAATTACTTCTTCTTTTTTTGGAGTATCTTGTACTACAGGGCCGTGATATATGGTGTTGTGCCATCATGACACATTTCTACAGATGTTTGTCGTTACAAACAACCTAAGAATTTGTTATTGGGATAAGAGCAAATAGTTTTTTCTTCACTTGTTGCCTGGCTATTGGCAACACAATGACAATATCCTCAAATGCTCTTCTTCTTCTCATCCTAAAAAATGTAACACTGAATTCAAAATACTTTTACCTTTGGCATGCAAGTAAGGAAGTGTGGTATTAGATTATCCCCTTTACCCTATCATGTCCTATACATATTCACCAACTAATTGTATGTTTTTCTAGAAGGTCAAGTGAAAATACTATACTGTGAACATGTCCTTCCATCTTTCCTTCCAGAAGAACACCATCTTAATAAGGTTGACATACGACCCGTTGATACTGACCAAGAAGGTTTTTGATATCTTGGGGATACAGTATACAAACACTGGCGGACTCAAGGGGGGGCGACTGCCCCTCCTGGTGCCCCCACAGTTGAAAAACGTCTCTCTTAAGTGCCCTTTTGAGTGGCAAAAATGCCCTTTTGAGTGGCGAAAATGAGAGGACGTGCCCTATTGGTGCCCCTCCAATGGTCTAAACTTGACCATGTGCCCCCCCAGTTGAAAAACGTCACACTAAAGAGCCCTTTTGAGTGGCAAAATTAGAGAATGTACCCTATTGGCTGCCCTTCCAATGGTCTAAACTTGACCATGTGCACTGATGGGGTCCCATGTTGTGCAGTAGGTGGCCTTTTTTTCTTTTCGCCCCCCCCTGCCCTTCAAACAGCCTGAGAGCATTTGGCAGAGCATTTGAAGAGAAGGGTCTGGGAGATGGTTGAGCTATAGTTTGTGGACCCATATGTTTTCTATTTGTGTTGCTGGGCATAATTAGTTGTGTCCACCAATGTATGGCTGCTTTGAAAAGCAGTTTCCCACGAAACTACAGAAGAATTCTAGTTTAACTGGCAAGTAGGGGAGAGACAGATGGAACAGCTCACTTTTCACATCAATTGTAACACCTCACTTTTGAGAGAGAGTGAGAGATCACTCAGGACATCCACAGCTAGGTGGACTTCCTGCATGAATGAAAACAAACCAATCAAATGTCTCACCATCTATAGGTTTTATTAGGAAATAGGCTAGGTTGTATTGTGTATTTGATCTACAGTATTTTCTTCTACTGCTGTCTTTAGGTTTAATATCTATGAATCCTAACTCGTATCAATAGGATTCTTCTGTTGGCCACAGATCTACATGATTGACATTTCAACATAATTGTAATGTGTATATCAGGGGGAGGCTGGAGGATGGGCTCATTGTAATGCATGGAACGGATCGAGGTCAATGGTATGGAACATGTGTTCCAGTCCATTCCATGTGTCACAATGAGCCTGTCCTGATTTCTACCTCCACCAGCCTCCCCTGGAGTAGAGGGCCATTACGTGATGTTAGAATTATAAGGTTCTATCTCCATTTTGGGACAAAATTGATTATTTTTTTACATAATCTGATCCATTAGGTGTTTATTAATGCCTGTGTGGTGTTATTTATTTATTTTTAAATGTTGAAATCTTTGAGTTAGTAATTAATAAAATACAAAGGTTCCATCTCACAAAACATAATGGAATGTAAAAACTTTGACGCTCAATATCTCTGAACTGCCCTAAACGGAGATAGAACCTTATCATTCTAAACTCACGATTAGTCTATATGGGCAGGGGGTTGTGGTCTGGTGAAGGGGTTAAGGAGTCAGTCTGACCATGAGGTTTCTATCTCGACCAGCCTACATTAGTGTGTACAGTATATATGGGTCTGAGATCTGTGGGATCTGTGATGACGGTTTTGACTTGGTTCCAGAACTGAAAGGAAATGAGCTGTACCTTTTTAATTCCCTCCGTGTGTGTGTGTGAGTGTGTGTGTGTGTGTGTGTGTGTGTGTGTGTGTGTCTCCCATTTCAACCCACACATGGAAACTCTGCCTCAGACGGCCTCTTGTCATGCCGACTACTCCTGTCAGTTTATAGGATGTTATTCATCATGACAGTATACGATCATATGACCTGTCAAACGCATAATTGCTTGCACCTTGGACTATGATAATAAAGTCTATGCTATATGATCTAGCTCTGTTGACATCATTCATCATTCATGCCATACTGGGATTATATTGTAATATTCCCATCTTTTATGATGAAATAGTTTCCCAGAAAGGGAATCCCAGATTTTGTGGGAACAACTGTAGATGTTTCCATGTTTTGATCCCTGATGTCCCCCTAGTGGCCAGGGTTAGGGCTAGCCTCCCTCTGCCTACAGAGCTTTGTGTGTCAGACCTTCATCTCAGTGTTTGAACAATGTTTCAGTTGTGTCAGTCGACCGTCATTCTATGTCAGCCTACTAGAGTGTGTGTCAGGAGAGAGGTAGACATCTGAGGACAGGCTCATTGTAATGCATGGAATGGAATAATAATAATAATAATAATAATAATAATGATAATAATAACTTATAGTGCCTTTCAAAAACCCAAGGACGCTTTACAATGCTAAAGAGGCATGGTCAGACAGACAAAACAGAAAACAAACAAAGCTGTGAGGGCTGTGGAGGTGTGGGAGCCCACACGCACCCTCTGGGGGCGGTCAGACAGGAAGTCCTTGATCCATGCGCAGATGGAGTGTGATAGTCCCAGGTCTAGTAGTTTGGTCACTAGCCTGTCTGGAAGGATGGTGTTGAAAGCAGAGCTGAAGTCCACAAAGAGCAGTCTCGCGTAGCTGTTCGCCCTCTCCAGGTGGGATAGAGTGGAGTGGAGAGTCGTCGCGATGGCGTCCTCTGTGGACCTGTGGGCTCTGTAGGCGAACTGGTATGGATCCAGGTTGGGCGGGAGGCGTGTGACTATGTGGGCCCGGACCAGTTTCTCGAAGCACTTCATGATGATTGGTGTGAGTGCCACCGGGCGGTAGTCGTTTAGGCAGCTCACCGTGCTTTTCTTCGGGACTGGGATGATTGTTGAGGTTTTCAGGCAGGGTGGGATGGTGGCCTGGGACAGGGACTGGTTGAAGATGTTGGTGAAAACCCCGGCCAGCTGGTCGGCACAGTCCCTCAGCACCCGTCCCAGGACGCCGTCCGGCCCTGAGGCTTTTCTGGGGTCCACCGCCTTCAGCACGCGTCTCACTTCATGCTCTGTGAGGGTGAGGCTGCTGAGAGCTGGAGAGAGTGGTGTTTGTGTTGTGGTTACCTCCGTTCGCCCCTCGTCGAACCGGGCGTAGGAGTTCAGCTCTTCCGCCAGCAGGGGATCGCCCTCAGCGGCTGTGAGCCTGTTGGCTCTGAAGTTTGTCATGTGCTGAACCCCCTGCCACACCCGCCTGGAGTCGTTGCTCAGGAAGCATTCCTCAATCTTCTCTCTGTGGCCTGCCTTGGCCTCCCGGATGCCACGGTTTAGGTTCTCCCTGGTGGTGTCTTGATCGTCTTCTACTCGGCCTGCGGCCTCGTACCTACGACCGAATCACAGCCGTGCTGATATTCAGTATAACACACGACCTCGAGTGTGATATTGCTTAATTAGACAAAATACAACATGATTTGTACTGGGGACGGAAAAGGCACCCTATAAAAAAAGACCCAAATACACTGGATGCGTCAGCGCGACCTGTGAGTCTCATTTAGGCCATTCTAGAAGACTCATTTAGGCCATTCTAGAAGGCTCATTTAGGCCATTCTAGAAGGCTCATTTAGGCCATTCTAGAAGGCTCATTTAGATATAGGATTGGATATATTGGATTTTTTAAATAACCCAACCCTGACTTGTACTTCTCAACAACTTTGTCTCGGACTTGTTTGGAGAGTTCCTTGGTCTTCATCAAATTAAAAAAAAATCAAATTTGATTTGTATAGCGCATTTCTTACAAGATGTAACTCAATGCGCTTCATGGCAGTGTTTGGTTGGTGGTGCCTCTTGCTTAGGTGTTGCAGCCTCTGGGGCCTTTCAGAAAAGGTGTGTATATACTGACATATCATGTGACACTTAGATTGCATACAAGTGGACTTCATTTCACTAATTATGTGACTTCTGAAGGTAATTGGTTGCACCAGAGGTTTTTAGGGGCTTCATAACAAAGGGGGTGAATACTATGCACATGCCAATTTTCAGTTCTTTATTTTTTTTAAATTCTTTTTTTATATATATATTTCTCATTTCATTTAAAAACGAACACTATTTTGTGCAGATTCATCAAATAAAATTCTGATTAAAAAATGTTTAAATTACAGGTTGTAATGTAATAAAATAGGTAAAAAGCCAAGGGGGGTGAATACTTTTGCAAGGCACTGTAGATGATGAACATAAACATAGATGATAAACATAAACATAGATGATAAACATTTAATGAAATTAGGAAATGAATCAAGATCCTTCAGTAGACTGCAACCATGGCAACCAGGCCAAGCTTGAGTCAATCAATCAACTTGATCAATGTCAATCAATCAAAGTGGTGAACAACATGAACTGTAGAAACAGCCTCGAGACTGTTGACCTAAAAACCCTGAGAGGGAAACCCTCTCTTCCTCTTCCTCTTCAGGGTCAGGGTTAGGGTTAGGTCAGGTGAGATCAGCATTTACATAAACTGAAACTGAATACATTTACATTTTTAGGCTTTTTTTTGTGTGCATATTTTTGGCATTTAGCAGACGCCTTATTCCCAAGCGACTTACAATCGATACATTTGACTAAGCAAGTGAATCATCAATCCACCAGTCGTAGCAGGAAAAGTAATCCAGCTCAGGCCAGGGGCCATTGGCAGTCGTCGTGCTAGAAGAAGATTATAAAATGTTTTTATAATAGATACTGGAGGGACAGTACAGGGGGGTAGTAGATGTCTCAGGAGACACAGTGCTGGGGGGTAGTAGATGTCTCAGGAGGGACAGTACAGGGGGGTAGTAGATGTCTCAGGAGGGACAGTACAGGGGGGTAGTAGATGTCTCAGGAGGGACAGTTCAGGGGGTAGTAGATCTCTCAGCAGGAGGGAGTCAGCCCCATCCACACCTCTCAGCAGGAGGGAGTCAGCCCCATCCACAGCTCTCAGCAGGGTCTACTGTTGGAGAACCTCTGGATCCTCTGTGAGGACATCTAACCTCCTTTTGTTTCCAGATCCATACCCCGTCTCCCCACTCACTGTAACACAACAACAACAACAACAACAACAACAACAACAGATCAGATTCTGGAGAAGCTTTGCTGCCACCATGGAAGCACAACAGTATATCATGTATATATGTACCGGTATGTGATGGAAGCTCAACTGAGACAACATTCTAATTTATATGACTTGCCATCACCCAGAACCCCTGGGATTTTTTTTGTCTTTCTTTCTGACTCATACGTTGATCCCTGCCCAGAGTCATCCCCTGCTGTTGTAATGCTCTCTCCTCCCACTGTACAACAACAACAACAACAACAACAACAACAACAACAGATTGTGAGGAAACTAGCATCGTGTTGGAAACCACTTCATATCTGCAGGGCTGGACTGTTTGTGGTCTTTATACCAAGTCATTAACACGTATTGATGACTGACAGATGCAGGAGGATATTCAAACAATAATATTTTAATGATGTTCTATGCTTGATAATCACTACAGTTACTTTACTCAGGGATGTTAGAATCATACTCACTGCTCGGAGGATTCCATTTCATGCTCGAAGCTCCTCCAAGTGTCGTAAAAGTCATCGATGCCGTTTGTCTCCATAAGACATCCATTTCTCGTTCTCTTACAGGAATAAACACATCTCCACTGTTCACTGCCACCATCTCCGCTATCTTCTCCAGCAGCTCTGTGACCTGGGAGCTATCACCCCTATCTCTGTTGTTGAGGACATGATACCTGTTCCCACATTTCTCAACAAGCCACTGGAGGCCCTTCCCTTCACTCTCAATGTGCTGCTCAATGGCTGTGTCTCCCAGACAGTCCCCCCAGGTGAACAGCACCATAGTGTGACTCCAGACTCCCTCACAGAGAAGCGTCAGGTGTTCTTCTGCAGCATTAGCCTCTTCCTCAGCGAAGGAAACATGCAATGGTATGACCAGGAGGAGAGTGTGAGGTCCTGGAGGACACAGAGATACACTCAGCACAATCTCCTGTTTAACCTTCTCAGGAGTCTCCTCTACAGGGTGATATTTCCTCCAGCCTGGAGTGTCGACCACAGTGACCTGCCTCCCTGCTACTTCTCCCTGTCTCTTCACACACTGAGCAGCTGTCCCCAGGTCAAACGCCTCTCTGCCCAGGATGGTGTTTCCTGATGAACTCTTCCCTGCAACCCTGGACCCCAGCAGCACGATCCTCAGCTCTGAGAGATGGGGGGAGTCATCTGATAGAGAGAGAGAAACAACACATCTCTTATTGACATACTGGCTTTCCCCTTATTTAACATCCTTAGAACACCATTGTGTCATTTGGGAGTTTATGACAAATTTGAGATATATGTGATACCCACAATGTAATATCTCATTAGCTGTTATCTTCAAACATGCTCACCTTTGAATGATCTGTTGTTCGCTCTTTGTTTCAGCACCGTCACCTGTCTCTGTTTTGCTCTCTCTTTTGTTGGTCTTCTCCACACTTCTATCTTCTCCAGTGTCTCTCTCTCTATCTCATAATGGCCTCCTCTGTTTCCTGCCACCATCTCCTCTATCTTCTCCAGCAGCTCTGTGACCTGAGTGCCGTCACCCCTGTTCTCATTGTTGAGGACATGATACCTGTTCCCACATTTCTCAACAAGCCACTGGAGGGCCTTCCCTTTACTCTCAATGTGCTGCTCAATGGTTGTGTCTCCCAGACAGTCCCCCCAGGTGAACAGCACCATAGTGTGACTCCAGACTCTCTCACCGAGAAGTTTCAGGTGTCCTTTTACTGATCTTCTGTCTTCTTGAGTGAATGAGCGATCCACCCGTATGACCAGGAGGAGAGTGTGAGGTCCTGGGGGACACAGAGACATACTGTGCACAATCTCCTGTTTAACCATCTTAGGAGTCTCCTCTACAGGCTGATCCCTCAACCAGCCTGGAGTGTCGACCACAGTGACCTGCCTCCCTGCTACTTCTCCCTGTCTCTTCACACACTGAGCAGTTCTCCCCAGGTCAAACTCCTCTCTGCCCAGGATGGTGTTTCCTGATGAACTCTTCCCTGCTAACCTGGACCCCAGCAGCACGATCCTCAGCTCTGAGAGATGGAGGGAGTCACCTGGCAGAGAGAGAGAGAGAGAGAGAGAGAGAGAGAGAGAGAGAGAGAGAGAGAGAGAGAGAGAGAGAGAGAGAGAGAGAATGAATGTCAAGAAATATGTAATTTTATTCTCCCCAGCTCACGACAAAGGTGTGTGTCTGTGTGTGTGTGTGTGTGTGTGTGTGTGTGTGTGTTCCTATCTAAAATTGTGTTTGTGCACCTGACTGAACACCCAAAACCACATACTGATGGTTAAATCTGTAGAAATTTTGAAATGGACATTCTTATCTATCTATATACATGGACATGCTTATCTATCTATATACATGGACATGCTTAACTATATACATGAACATGCTTATCTATATACATGGACATGCCTATCTATCTATATACATGGACATGCTTAACTATCTATATACATGGACATGCTTAACTATCTATATACATGGACATGCTTATCTATCTATATACATGGATATGCTTAACTATCTATATACATGGATATGCTTATCTATCTATATACATGGACATGCTTATCTATCTATATACATGGACATGCTTAACTATCTATATACATGGACATGCTTATCTATCTATATACATGGATATGCTTAACTATCTATATACATGGATATGCTTATCTATCTATATACATGGACATGCTTATCTATCTATATACATGGACATGCTTAACTATCTATATACATGGACATGCTTATCTATCTATATACATGGACATGCTTATCTATCTATATACATGGACATGCTTATCTATCTATATACATGGACATGCTTATCTATCTATATACATGGACATGCTTATCTATCTATATACATGGACATGCTTATCTATCTATACACATTTAATTGACATTTCACACATAACAGGGTTTTCTATCTTTGTCACGAACAGAAAAACACTTATAAAGCCAAAGTGTATTAACTAGTATCACTGTAGTCGTATACTACATAGAGTTATCATGGTACTCATGACAGGATTTTTATGATTACACTTATTTTAAGGTAATATTCAAATCAAAACAAATCAAGTTTTATTTGTATAGTCATTTCTCACAAGATCAGAATCAGAATCAGAAGACTTTATTGCCATGACATGTAAACATGTTAGGAATTTGGTTTGGGACAATGGAGCACGGTTTACAGCAGGACAGGTGCAAGACAGGACAAGACAAACCAACATCAAAGTGCAAGAGTCATAATTAATATAAATATAAAGTGCAGAGATCAAGTGTTCAAGTGTTCATATCCAGACAGTCCAAAGCTCTCTGGGTGGGGGTGGAGAGAGGGTAGATAGATAGGGGTCAGGTCAGGGGGGGGGGGGGGGGGGGGGGCCCAGCGGCATTTAGGAGCCGGATGGCTGTGGGGAAAAAGCTGTGTGCATGTCGGGCCTTCACAGTTTTTAGGGACCGCACCCTCCTGCCTGAGGGGAGCGGGGCGAAGAGACCGTGTCCTGGGTGTGCGGGGTCAGCCATGATCTTCCTGGCCCTCCCCAAAGCCCTACTTTCAAACAGGGCCTCAAGGGGAGGCAAAGGGCAGCCAATCACCCTCTCCGCCGAGCGTATCACCCGCTGCAGCTTGGCCTTGTCCTTGGCCGCTGCAGCGGGGAACCAGATGATGATGGCGGAGGTGACGATGGACTCAATGATGGCCGTGTAGAAGTTCACCAGCGTGGTCTTTGGAAGGTGGAATTTCCTGAGCTGCCTCAGGAAAAACAGTCTCTTCTGGGCCTTTTTTGTGAGGGCGTCGATGTTGGGCCCCCACTTCAAGTCCCGAGAGACTGTCACCCCAAGGAAGCGGCATGACTCTACTGTGGTGACTGGAGTGCCTCCCAGTATGATTGGAGAGGGAGGGGGTGGGTTCCTCCTGAAGTCCACTATCAGCTCCACTGTCTTAAGAGCATTCAGCTCTAGGTTGTTCCGGGTGCACCAGGAGACCACCAAGTCAATCTCGCTCCTGTAAGCAGATTCATCCCCCCTGGAGATGAGCCCTACCATGGTGGTATCGTCCGCGAACTTGAGGAGCTTGACCGACTGGTGGCTGGAGGTACAGCAGTTGGTGTAGAGGGAAAACAGGAGGGGAGACAGGACGCAGCCCAGCGGGGAACCGGTGCTGATGGTCCTCAGCTCAGAGATGGACTTCCCGAGCTTCACCCGCTGGGTCCTGTTGGACAGAAAGTTCGTGATCCACCTGCAGGTGTAGTCAGGCACCTGCAGTGCAGAGAGCCCACACTCCAGTATGGGTGGCAAGATAGTGTTGAACGCCGAACTGAAGTCAACGAACAGGATTCTGGCGTAGGTCCCGGCCGTGTCCAGATGTTCCAGGACATGGTGTAGTAGAGCCATGTTGACCGCGTCCTCCACGGACCTGTTGGCTCTATACGCGAACTGCAGGGGGTCTAGGAGAGGGTCTGTGATGGACTTCAGGTGGGCAAGGACGAGGCGTTCAAAGACCTTCATGACTACAGAGGTCAGGGCAACGGGTCTGTAGTCATTCAGGCCTGTGATCCTCGACTTTTTGGGGACAGGGATAATGGTGGAGGTCTTCTCAACAAGCAGGCTGGTACCTGACAGCACTCCAGGGAGGAGTTGAAGATGTTGCTGAACACAGGGGACAGCTGGTCAGCGCAGAACTTCAACATGGAGGGTGAGACAGCATCCGGACCGGCCGCCTTCCGGGGGTTCTGTCTCTTGAACAGGCGGTTCACCTCTCTCTCTGAGACAGAGAGGTGTGGGCGGGCAGAGGGGGTGGGGCTCAGGGAAGAGAAGGGAGGAGGAGGGGAGGTTGGGGAGAGGGGGGGGGGGGCAGTAGCAGAGGGGGCAGACTGCAGTTCGAATCTGCAGTAAAACTTGTTCAGTTCATTTGCAAGGAGAGTGCTTTCTGTGGTCTGAGGGGGTTTTGGTTTATAGTTGGTGATTTGTTTTAGACCCTTCCAGACAGAGGCAGCGTTGCCATCTGAGAATTGTTGTTGCAGTTTCTCAGAGTAGCAATGTTTTGCTTGCTTAACAGCTGCCTCGAACTTGTACCTGGCGTCTCTAAACCTGTTCTTGTCACCCCTCTGCCAGGCATCCTCCTTCTCCAACCTCAGCCTTCTGAGCTGGGCTGTGAACCAGGGTTTGTCATTATTATAACTGACCCTGGTCCGAGTTGGAACACACGCTTCCTCGCAGTAGCTGACGAATGACGTCACAGTGTCAGTGTACGCATCCAAGTCGTTACCGGCCTCAGCCCCCGCCCACTCCACATAGCCCTCGTCACAGCCAGCCCGCTCTAACCAGGCGCTGGTTTTCTCCTTAGCCTCGCTGTTCCATGTTCTGAACGACTTCACTACAGGTTTTTACACTTTTAGTCTCTGCCTGTAGGATGGGATCAGATGGACAATGTCGTGGTCAGATTTGCCCAGCGCAGCTCGGGAAACAGCGTGGTAGGCGTTCCTGATGGTACAGTAGCAGTGGTCTAGCGTCCTCTCCCCCCGAGTGGGGCATTTGACCTGCTGCCGATATTTGGGCAGAGCCCGGCTCAGATTCGCTTTATTAAAATCCCCCAACACAATCACAGCACTATAAGATGTGATTCAATGCGCTTCACATGATGACAGAAGCAGGCAAAGGTAAAAAAACCTGTACACCTGTAAACCTGTATACCTTGAATTATTACAGTTGGTTCCCTCAATTAGCAAGTGTAAAGGTTTATCTGGGGTATGACTTGTCCAGGAGTGGGTCAGGACTGAGGAGGTTACCTGGATGATCACCTGAGGCCATTGTTGGATCGAGGCTCATTCAGGACGTCAGAGATCACTCCGCCCTCTGGCTGGGTGGTGACGTCAGAGATCACTCCGCCCTCTGGCTGGGTGGTGACGTCAGAGATCACTCCGCCCTCTGGCTGGGTGGAGACGAGGCCTCCGCGCTGGACTGCCTCCAAAACACACACACACACACACACACGAACTGACACGGCCAAAAGATCATTATACTATAGATGAGAGATAGAATACAGGCCTACATGTGGTACATACTATTGTATTCAGCCACATAGGCGGTTGTGCTTGCTTGTTTGTTTGTTTGTTTGTTTGGTTGGTTGTTTGTTTGGTTGGTTTTTAAAAATCTATAAATAAATCCAGATGTCGAGTTCTTGTGATGTTGTGCGTCCTAAGCTGCTGGTTAAACTAGTGTCGTATATTTCTGTAGTATGTATGATCTATGTATGAATATGTGGTATGTTTTAGACACACACACATGCCAGGGCATGCAGGGACACAGATGACCAGCAGGGACCTTTGGGGGTTGGGCAGGGACACACATGCACGCTGGCCCCTCCCCTCTGGAGGGGAACGGGGAGAGAGACACAGAGAGCGCTCTCTTGCAGCCCAGGATCCACGGGGAACAGATGTAATGTATAAACCTGCCTGTAACTGATTAAATTGTCTTAAACTAACTGTTCTTTGATTCATAATCAATAAGAATACACGACAGTAATGGCGAGCAAGTAACGGAGATAATATAACTTAATTTACAGTATTTTGCGAACTTCAATTCGACGAAGAAGGTAGATTTTCTGCAGAAATCTCTCTCTAGTCGATTGGTGTGTTTAAAATAGGCTGTAAATCTCAGATAAGTTATAGTCAAAAGAATCTGTGTAACGGTAATCTTGTTGGAATAGAAGCAAACTTTTCAGGATCTTTGATGGGTGGGTGGTGAGAGCCGGACTTGGAAGCCCGTTTTTTGTAAAATATAGTGTTTGATGGTAAGGTTTGTTTGTACGGTATTGGAATATCGTGTGTGTCTGTGTAAAATTCGGTGAGGTTGTGTTTATGTGTTGGAGTGTGGGTGGACTCGGTAGTCTGTTTTATATTGTAGCAGTGGAGAACATGTGAGGCTCTTTTGTCTGTTTGGAAGGACGCCATTGTGTCAGTGTACTTTCGGCGGAGTTTAGACGCCATTTGCATTTAGACGCCATTTGCAGTGTGTCAGAGAGTCTATTCTTAGACGCCATTTTTCTTTGTCCTTGAGAAGGACACACACAGAGGCCATCTTTATGAGGGAAACGTGAACGTAGAATATTTGAATGAGATAAATAATTGTTTAACTGGATTGAAAGATATTGCTGTGTCGTGAAAAGTAATCGTTTATGAAAACAAGTTGTGTTAAAGAGATTGTTTTAAGCAGGCCCCAATACGGCCGTGGGCTTTCAAGAACAATAAAGCCCTTCCCTCTTTCTGCTTTGCAAAAAGCGCAGACACACAGTGGAACATTCCTTTAGAAGGGAACCTGAGTTTGATAGATTTCGGTACTCATCTCTTAAAGATAACGATAAAACCATACACATAGACTAGTATTGATAGAGAAAAGATAGAGATATAGTGAATTGATCATTGGGGTATTTTAAAGTAGTTTAAAGTTTAAGCAATGTTATGTTGTAAAGATTGATCTGGGAGTCCACAGCGGGTTTTTCCCCCAGAAGGACAAAGACTAGCCCCTCCTTCCCCTACTCCATTTTTACACGGAGGCGCTGGCGCATGCGCAATCGATACGCAAGTCGGTTACTTGGCGCCGCCTGCTGGACGAAATACGACAATACATTTTAAAACACTAAATCCTCAGGGAGATACAGCTGAGGTCGATGAAACAGTCCGATACATTAATAAATAGATGGTTATAAATGATTGTAATGTATTACATTAATTTAATTAATTTAATTAATTACAAATTGATTGAATTAATTATTCAGATCATTTTATTTCTCTGTTTTCACAAAACTTTGATCAATTGTTTTGTGACAATCTAATGATATGTTGATAATAGCTAATTGACTTTACAGGTTTACATCAATGAAGTGTCAATGAATAATTCTAACTAATCATTCATTCCTTTCACTTAACAAGTCGATTTCTGTACAGATTGTAATTAATAATTCTAACTAATCATTCATTCTTTTCCAAATAACAAGTCGATTTCTTTACAGGTTATAATTAATATTTGTAATTTACATCTTTTATTTTAGTTAGGTCATTTCCACAGTGTTTGATTAAGGAATAGCAGAATAGTACATATTTGATAGTTGAGCAGTAAAAGGGTTTTTGTGGATCGGTGAATGCTTAGGTGTGACCAGCTTTTGTGATTTAATAATTGTGTTGACCAGAACTGTAATTAGTATTGAATGAGTAATTAAGTGACACATTCATAAACAATTAGGAAACACATTTAAGTATAAAGTACTTACACAGAGATTAGATTTAAGTTAATACTGCACTGACATACACAAGAGGCAAGTCTGTTATTCTGGAGTTGCAGGGTTTTTGTGGGGATGGTTAATACAGTTATATTGGACTAGCATTTGTTTAGCAAACAAGACAAAATAAGGTGGGTTGTAAGAAGCGTACACCTTATCTAATATAGAATATTGTCAGCATATTGAACAAGTAGAATGGGGTCGAATTCCACGAAGCTGTTAAAAGATATTAGTGAACATCGTGGAATGTTGGCTACGTTATCCCCTATGGCTGTAGTGGAAAAAATGAATCCTCTTGTTAGGGAAATTAGCAAAATGTCTACGAAATGGAATAGCCGTTGGGCATACATTGAACAGCCGTGGCCGAAAGAGGGCAGCATTAATTTACAATTAATTGCAACATTGGAGATACTTATCAATGGGCACAAAGCACATCAAAGAGGAAAGATTAGATCAGAGAAACGCAAGTTAGAGTTAGCTATTTTAGATCTATTTAAGGTAGAGGGACAGAAAATAGCTCAGATGGAACCGGAAAAGAAAAAAGAATTGGCCAGGACACTGGAACAGAAACTGAACATTTCATCCCTAGACCTGTGTTCTGCCCCCAGTCCCCCTCCATATGCTAAGGCACTGGAGGATCATTCCCAGAAGAAGAAGAAGGAGCCAAGGGGAAAAGGGGACGACAGGAGTGACGAGGAAGATGACAGCGAAGATGGCAGTGCAGACTCAAGTGATGACGACAATGCAGATGGAGGCTACAACGCGCAGGTCAGGAAGATGATAGCCACAGCCGAAAGGAAAGGTGGGAGAAGACGCCCGGAGAAAGAGGGAGATTGTCACCGAATGTCATCAAATACATTAAAGAACTGTCCAGTGCTGATTCTGGGTAACAAGATGGAATATCATCCGTGGCATCATACAGATTTGTCTGAAGTGATCGAGAAACTCCCAGTTCTTCAAGAGGGAGGACATTCGTGGACGCGAGAGGTCGACGTGATACTGACAGGAACGCAGGCCGCGATGGGAGACCTGAAAAGACTCTTAGCTTTTATTGCAGGATTGGATACAATGCAGGAAATATTGATGAAGGCAGGACTTCATAGATATATCAATACATCAGTTTATGATCCAGAGCTCTTCGCAGCAAACAGAGGCAGGCTGTGGAAAGCAATCAGAGAGACCTACCCTACTCACATTCACCCAGACAATATCATTGTGAAGCCACTGGGGGGGGATGAGAATCCTAGGGGTTATGTTGCCCGTATGCACGCTCAATGGAGAAGTGTGACAGGGAAAGACGCTGAAGATAACCCCTTAGAAAAATCCATAATCAGGGAAAAAATACAAGAAGGGCTTCCTACCCCAGTTAAGGATAAGCTAGCAGAAGTGGTGGGGCTACGACACATGAACAAAGCTGTTTATATAGACCACGTAGCTCATCAAGTTGAGTTATATCGAAAGAACATTCAGATACAGAAGGCACGAGACGAAGAATCCCTCAGAATATTGACTCATTTGCAATTGACTGAAAGCGAGAGGAACATAGAGGGAGTGCAGGCTTTAGCCCCACAGCAACAGCCACCTGGAGTGCAGACTGCTACTTACCAGTCCTACTCACAGGGGCCACAAGGGGGGTATCCTGCTACTTACCAGTCCTACCCACAGGGGCCACAAGGGGGGTATCCATACCCACAAGGGCCACCAGGGGTGCAAGCGGTTCCATACCAGATGTACACACAGCCTGGCCAAGGACCACCACCAGGGGGATGGACAGCAGCAGGGAAGGAGATGCTAGAACCATGCCAATGCGACCAGAATGGACATCTAGCCTGTGCCTGCTGCAACAGGCCCCAGGGGGGCGCAGGGGGGAGCCAAGGAGGAGGATATTGGCCCCCTACTACACCTGCTCCAGGAGTGATGAACCCTTACGGAGGCCCAGCAGCTGGCCTATAGGGGTGCCCGGAAGATCCGAGTGGGAGGTGCCAGCTGGTGGTGACACAGAAGCCTGAAGGCGCCACGCACCTCCCTATGTCTAGAGAATATGTGAAGACAATCGGATTTGAGGGAATTAAACAGCTGATTCCTACAACTGAGCTTGTAGACTTAGAGTACAAGGGACAGAGAGCAACTCTGTCAACACTTGTGTCAGAACACACGCCAACAGGGCTGCTAGGGAGAGATGCTCTATGCCAATTGAACTGTACAGTAAAATGCACACCTAACGGCTGTCAGGTGACGGTGCCATCCGGTGTTCAGATTCCATCGACAGCCAGAGTGATTAAGCATAGAACAGACCTACAAGCTTTGCCTTTAAAGGGAGCTGATATAGAATATTGGGTTGATGGGTCTTGTTACGGGGTAGGAGAAACGTTGTGCGCTGGGTATTCCTTAGTTAAAGCACAGAATTCAAAGTTTATTGTAGAACAGGCTGAGGCAGTTCCTCAGCCTTGCTCGGCTCAGTTGGCTGAATTGATTGCCCTCACAGAAGCATGCAACTTGGGAACCGGACGGAGAGTGACAGTGTACACCGACTCTGCCTATGCACATAATGTTTGTCATTTTAATGGAGCTGTATGGAGGGGGCGGGGTTTTAAGAGAACTGATGGTACGCCTATACAGCATCACGCACAGATCATGAAGCTGTTACAAGCCATGATGAAGCCAAAGGAATTAGCTATAGTGAAGTGTGCCACACACAGGTCTGACTCATCACATGTCACACAAGGTAACAGGGCTGCAGAGGATGCAGCCAAAGCCATTACAGGAGCAGACAAGGCAGGTAAAGGTCTTCTGGTCACACATGAAAAGCAATTACAGGGCATGGTCACACTTGAGGATTTATTGATGTTACAGAGTAGAGTAACTACGTTAGACAAGAGCGTTTGGCTAGCAAGGGGGGCAAGTCAGGATGACACAGGTCTATGGAGGAATCATGAGGGGTTGGTTGTAGCACCCTCAGATTTATTAGGCATGTTAATACAGGAAGCTCATGGATTAGCACATGTGGCTAGGGGGGAGGTGAGACGCAAGATCACCAAGAAATATGGGTTTTGGAGTCCATATTTGATGGAACAGATTGACCATGCTTTAGGTCAATGTGGGGTCTGTTGGAGAAACAACATCAGAGTGGGTACACCAGTGGTGTCTGGGCATATCCCTACCCCAATAGGGCCACGGGTGGTGGACAGGGGGGTGGATGTACAGAGTAGGCAGGATGTTGTGCCAACAGGTGCCGAGGTCCCCAGAGAACCTGAGAAGGAGGAGCTACGAGGAGATGCTGTGGTGTTGCCAGAGCCAGTGGCAATGCCAGTGTTACAGCCAGTGACATTACCGGCAGTGCCTGAAACCGAGGGGACAGTGGAAAGCTGTCCAGATGCCAATGAACCAGAAACCAACGAAGCAGAGAGTGCTGACAGTCTGGAGGTCCAGCCTGGGAGTGTCCAAAGCCTGGACACCTGTGCTACTGGGGATGCTGGCGAGTGCCTGCACCATGCTTCAGATGATGCTGAGGGCGACTCCCCAGACCTTGATCAGCGTGGGAGGGGACCAGGCGGCTACCTGAACCTCAATGACACTGACGGACGACGACCAGTTAGGAAAAGATTGAAGACTATGAATAGGGTAGTGAAGCAGAAGATCAAAGGGAACGACGGGAATGGACAGCAGATGATAGCATGGCTGGAAACGGTCTTAGGGGCATGGGAAACTTATTTTGCCAAGATAGGAGCACCTATTATAGCAGACATGATTTTTGACTTTCTTAGGAGGCAGGGCCTCATTGACTGTTTTTGGAAAATCAGTCACTCAGTCCACGTTAATGAACTTTTCAGAAGACTAGTCCTCACCTGAGGTGAAGATCTATGCATTAATGCATTCCCTTTGTCCTATGCTTACTGTTGGAGAATTATGTGTTATGATAACTGAATGTCATTATTTGTGTATTGTTTGTTTATTTCTATATCGTATGTGATTGATGTCAGGTGAGAAGTGATGTAGTGGTTATGCAAAGATAGGAAAGAGGTTCTGTTCCTAGCGCAACGAAAATGGAAGCTGCTGACTATGAAGGTGTTATCAATCTGAGACAGCGGTAAAGGCTGTTCTCCAACTGGGTACAAGTGCTAGTAACCTCTGACCCTGACGCTTCAAGGACAAAGAAAACATCGGTCGTTGGAAGTTTCTGTATTGATTTGTGCATGATGAACTGTGTTTAGTTTAATTGTGTTTGTTATTTTCAAAATCTTTTTATTATTGGTTGTTTTCTATTTTTTGTTTATGATATCTTTGGTTCCTAATACTGGTCCTGGGTTGGTCTGTGTTATTGTGCTTCTTGTGTTGTGTGTTGGTGTAGTTTTTCTGTCTGTTGTTGTTTATTTTTTAATTTTTAATTTTATTTGAAAAAAAAAAAAAAAATTTTTTTTTTTTTTTTTTTTTTTGGGGGGATGTTTTGTGGGGTTTTGTGTTTTTGTTTTTGTTTTATGGTAGTTTAGTTTCGGAACACCCTCTGGGTGGTCCGAGGGGGGATGTGTCGTATATTTCTGTAGTATGTATGATCTATGTATGAATATGTGGTATGTTTTAGACACACACACATGCCAGGGCATGCAGGGACACAGATGACCAGCAGGGACCTTTGGGGGTTGGGCAGGGACACACATGCACGCTGGCCCCTCCCCTCTGGAGGGGAACGGGGAGAGAGACACAGAGAGCGCTCTCTTGCAGCCCAGGATCCACGGGGAACAGATGTAATGTATAAACCTGCCTGTAACTGATTAAATTGTCTTAAACTAACTGTTCTTTGATTCATAATCAATAAGAATACACGACACTAGTAAAGCTGTATTTATACATGAAATGCAACTCAAAGCGCTTTTGTGTGTGACTGATCTACATCTCTTGTATTATAAACCACAGATCAGGAGGTAGGCTGAATACACACAACCCAAACTCTTTCAGCTGAGATATTATTGGCTTTGGTGACGTCGTGAAAACTCAAACTCGTCTTCTAACTCAGAAAATAAAGTGAAAGCTGCACCTTTTAACCCCTAAACAAACAATAAACAAAAAATAACTACATCCAACTTTCTGACAAGATAACTATTGAGCAAAACCAGCAGAAATACCTTTTTATACGTTCAGCAGATCGACGACAGCGAATACAGACGTTCAATGTCAAAGTGAAAGTGACAAACAACATTTGTTTAAACAAGAGGAGGAACTGAAAGGCTGACTGAAGCAGAACCTGGATGTTCCAGCAGGGGGCAGCAGAGATCAGAACCTGGATGTTCCAGCAGGGGGCAGCAGAGATCAGAACCTGGATGTTCCAGCAGGGGGCAGCAGAGATCAGAACCTGGATGTTCCAGCAGGGGGCAGCAGAGATCAGAACCTGGATGTTCCAGCAGGGGGCAGCAGAGATCAGAACCTGGATGTTCCAGCAGGGGGCAGCAGAGATCAGAACCTGGATGTTCCAGCAGGGGGCAGCAGAGATCAGAACCTGGATGTTCCAGCAGGGGGCAGCAGAGATCTGTGAGACTCAACTGTAGCTGAGAGCCTCAGACAGACTGGTGGCTCTCTGTAGACTGTGATGTCCAGTCTCTCTCTCTGTAGACTGTGGTGTCCAGTCTCTCTCTCTGTAGACTGTGGTGTCCAGTCTCTCTGTAGACTGTGATGTCCAGTCTCTCTGTAGACTGTGATGTCCAGTCTCTCTGTAGACTGTGATGTCCAGTCTCTCTCTCTGTAGACGGTGATGTCCAGTCTCTCTGTAGACTGTGATGTCCAGTCTCTCTCTCTGTAGACGGTGATGTCCAGTCTCTCTGTAGACTGTGATGTCCAGTCTCTCTGTAGACTGTGATGTCCAGTCTCTCTGTAGACTGTGATGTCCAGTCTCTCTCTCTGTAGACTGTGATGTCCAGTCTCTCTCTCTGTAGACTGTGATGTCCAGTCTCTCTGTAGACTGTGGTGTCCAGTCTCTCTCTCTGTAGACTGTGATGTCCAGTCTCTCTGTAGACTGTGATGTCCAGTCTCTCTCTCTGTAGACTGTGATGTCCAGTCTCTCTGTAGACTGTGATGTCCAGTCTCTCTGTAGACTGTGGTGTCCAGTCTCACTCTCTGTAGACTGTGATGTCCAGTCTCTCTCTCTGTAGACTGTGATGTCCAGTCTCTCTGTAGACTGTGATGTCCAGTCTCTCTCTCTGTAGACTGTGATGTCCAGTCTCTCTGTAGACTGTGATGTCCAGTCTCTCTGTAGACTGTGATGTCCAGTCTCTCTCTCTGTAGACGGTGATGTCCAGTCTCTCTGTAGACTGTGATGTCCAGTCTCTCTGTAGACTGTGATGTCCAGTCTCTCTCTCTGTAGACTGTGATGTCCAGTCTCTCTCTCTGTAGACTGTGATGTCCAGTCTCTCTGTAGACTGTGGTGTCCAGTCTCTCTCTCTGTAGACTGTGATGTCCAGTCTCTCTGTAGACTGTGATGTCCAGTCTCTCTGTCTGTAGACTGTGATGTCCAGTCTCTCTCTCTGTAGACTGTGGTGTCCAGTCTCTCTGTAGACTGTGGTGTCCAGTCTCTCTCTCTGTAGACTGTGGTGTCCAGTCTCTCTCTCTGTAGACTGTGATGTCCAGTCTCTCTCTCTGTAGACTGTGATGTCCAGTCTCTCTCTCTGTAGACTGTGGTGTCCAGTCTCTCTCTCTGTAGACTGTGATGTCCAGTCTCTCTGTAGACTGTGATGTCCAGTCTCTCTCTCTGTAGACTGTGATGTCCAGTCTCTCTCTCTGTAGACTGTGATGTCCAGTCTCTCTCTCTGTAGACTGTGGTGTCCAGTCTCTCTCTCTGTAGACTGTGATGTCCAGTCTCTCTCTCTGTAGACTGTGATGTCCAGTCTCTCTCTCTGTAGACTGTGGTGTCCAGTCTCTCTCTCTGTAGACTGTGATGTCCAGTCTCTCTCTGTAGACTGTGATGTCCAGTCTCTCTCTCTGTAGACTGTGATGTCCAGTCTCTCTGTAGACTGTGATGTCCAGTCTCTCTCTCTGTAGACTGTGATGTCCAGTCTCTCTCTCTGTAGACTGTGATGTTCAGTCTCTCTCTCTGTAGACTGTGATGTCCAGTCTCTCTCTGTAGACTGTGATGTCCAGTCTCTCTCTCTGTAGACTGTGATGTCCAGTCTCTCTGTAGACTGTGATGTCCAGTCTCTCTGTAGACTGTGATGTCCAGTCTCTCTGTAGACTGTGATGTCCAGTCTCTCTGTAGACTGTGATGTCCAGTCTCTCTCTCTGTAGACTGTGATGTCCAGTCTCTCTCTCTGTAGACTGTGATGTCCAGTCTCTCTGTAGACTGTGATGTCCAGTCTCTCTGTAGACTTTGATGTCCAGTCTCTCTGTAGACTGTGATGTCCAGTCTCTCTCTCTGTAGACTGTGATGTCCAGTCTCTCTCTCTGTAGAGTGTGATGTCCAGTCTCTCTGTAGACTGTGATGTCCAGTCTCTCTCTCTGTAGACTGTGATGTCCAGTCTCTCTCTCTGTAGACTGTGATGTCCAGTCTCTCTGTAGACTGTGATGTCCAGTCTCTCTGTAGACTGTGATGTCCAGTCTCTCTGTAGACTGTGATGTCCAGTCTCTCTCTCTGTAGACTGTGATGTCCAGTCTCTCTGTAGACTGTGATGTCCAGTCTCTCTGTAGACTGTGGTGTCCAGTCTCTCTCTCTGTAGACTGTGATGTCCAGTCTCTCTGTAGACTGTGATGTCCAGTCTCTCTCTCTGTAGACTGTGATGTCCAGTCTCTCTCTCTGTAGACTGTGATGTCCAGTCTCTCTGTAGACTGTGATGTCCAGTCTCTCTCTCTGTAGACTGTGATGTCCAGTCTCTCTGTAGACTGTGATGTCCAGTCTCTCTGTAGACTGTGGTGTCCAGTCTCTCTCTCTGTAGACTGTGATGTCCAGTCTCTCTGTAGACTGTGATGTCCAGTCTCTCTCTCTGTAGACTGTGATGTCCAGTCTCTCTGTAGACTGTGATGTCCAGTCTCTCTGTAGACTGTGATGTCCAGTCTCTCTCTCTGTAGACGGTGATGTCCAGTCTCTCTGTAGACTGTGATGTCCAGTCTCTCTGTAGACTGTGATGTCCAGTCTCTCTGTGGACTGTGGTGTCCAGTCTCTCTCTCTGTAGACTGTGATGTCCAGTCTCTCTGTAGACTGTGATGTCCAGTCTCTCTCTCTGTAGACTGTGATGTCCAGTCTCTCTCTGTAGACTGTGATGTCCAGTCTCTCTGTAGACTGTGGTGTCCAGTCTCTCTCTCTGTAGACTGTGATGTCCAGTCTCTCTGTAGACTGTGATGTCCAGTCTCTCTCTCTGTAGACTGTGATGTCCAGTCTCTCTCTCTGTAGACTGTGATGTCCAGTCTCTCTATCTGTAGACTGTGATGTCCAGTCTCTCTGTAGACTGTGATGTCCAGTCTCTCTCTCTGTAGACTGTGATGTCCAGTCTCTCTGTAGACTGTGATGTCCAGTCTCTCTCTCTGTAGACTGTGATGTCCAGTCTCTCTCTCTGTAGACTGTGATGTCCAGTCTCTCTCTCTGTAGACTGTGATGTCCAGTCTCTCTGTAGACTGTGATGTCCAGTCTCTCTCTCTCTGTAGACTGTGATGTCCAGTCTCTCTCTCTGTAGACTGTGATGTCCAGTCTCTCTCTCTGTAGACTGTGGTATCCAGTCTCTCTGTAGACTGTGATGTCCAGTCTCTCTCTGTAGACTGTGATGTCCAGTCTCTCTGTAGACTGTGATGTCCAGTCTCTCTGCAGACTGTGATGTCCAGTCTCTCTGTAGACTGTGATGTCCAGTCTCTCTGTAGACTGTGGTGTCCAGTCTCTCTGTAGACTGTGGTGTCCAGTCTCTCTCTCTGTAGACTGTGGTGTCCAGTCTCTCTCTTAGTAGACTGTGATGTCCAGTCTCTCTCTCTGTAGACTGTGATGTCCAGTCTCTCTGTAGACTGTGATGTCCAGTCTCTCTGTAGACTGTGATGTCCAGTCTCTCTGTAGACTGTGATGTCCAGTCTCTCTCTCTGTAGACTGTGATGTCCAGTCTCTCTGTAGACTGTGATGTCCAGTCTCTCTCTCTGTAGACTGTGAT
>NC_137677.1:65845334-65857834 GCF_963989245.1 Nansenia antarctica
AATAATAACTTTAATTTAAATAGCGCCTTTCAAAAAACCCAAGGACACTTTACAATTCTAAGGGAAATGATCAGACAGACAAAACAGACAAAACAAACAAAGCAAAACAGAAACAGTGACTCGGGGCCAAAGGCCTTGGAGAACAGATGTGTTTAAAGGGCTGATTTGAAGGAGTCCAGGGTGGGGGCGTTGCGGATCACTGTGGGGAGAGAGTTCCAGAGGTGTATTAAGATAACTGTTGAATCCAAATCTAAAGTATCTAAGGAAAGATGTGTGTGGCAGGGGGGGGGGTTGTCATGGGCGACGGGGTGGGGGCGTCGCCCAGGAAGGTGTTAACTACATCATCAAAAGCAGACAGGGAGACCGCCCTTCCTGCCTGTGTGTGTGTGTTCAGAGGATATCCATCCATGTGTGTGTGGGTGGTGGCCTGATGCTTATTAGTGGGACAGATGTGTAAGATGTTTGAACACGTGCGTGTGCACACACACACACACACACACACACACACACACACAGCTGTATGTGGAAGGGCTGTTACAGAGAAACAGACCACCAACAAGTCATACCTCCCTCTTAATTGACTGATAGCTTCACACACACACACACACACACACACACACACAGCCCGCCCCCCCCCCACCCGAATTTCCCTGCAGAAACAAACCAATGGGTACACCCATTATAATAATAATCATAATAATAATAATAACAACTTTGATTTATATAGCGCCTTTCAAAAACCCAAGGACGCTTTACTGACACGGACAGACAAAACAGAAAACAAACAAAGCAAAAACTGAAACATTGACTAGGGGCCAAAGGCCTTGGTGAACAGATGAGTTTTAAGGGCTGATTTGAAGGAGTCCAGGGTGGGGGTGGGGTGGGCGTTGCGGATCACTATGGGGAGAGAGTTCCAGAGAGTATACAGTACACATCCAAACACCAAGCATTGAATGAAATAAGTGAGCGCCGTTTTGCTTTGAAGTCATCCGTTTATTGATATTGTGTATATCTGTGGTGTGTACAGTATTACATATACAAGTAGTAGTGTTGTAAATCCGTCAGTGGACTAAAGGTCAATACTGTACAGGGAGAATGCTGGAGAGCATTTCATTACTGTTGAGAACTCACCCGGCGCGTTTCCTCACGCAGAGCCAAGCCACACAAGTAAGCACAAGGCAACGTGAGAGTTTTATGTGATTGTTATTACTTTTGGCAGCGCACACTCACATAATCTCACACACACACACACCCACACACACTCTCTCACACACACAGACACACAGACGCACGCACGCATACACACAGAGACACACAGAGACACACACACACACACACACATACATACACAGACACACCCACAGACACACACACAGACACCCACCCACACACACACACAGACACACACAGACACACCCACACCCACACACACACACACACACACACACACGCACGCACACACACACACACACACGCACACTTGCTTCCCTACCGGCCACTTAAGACCATCACAGAAAAGGCGACAGAAGACAGAAGACATGTCGTCACCTCTCCCATCTCATCCTGTCCTCTTCCTCTTCCTCTTCTCCAACCCCCTCCTCTGCCATTCCCTGCCTTCCTCATCCCACGGGAGTGGGTGAGGGAGAGTTACGTTGCTCGTCAACACCCCTCAGCGAGGGGACGGTTATTGCAGTCCTATTGTACGCAGCAGCATCGTCTCATATCTCCACCCTTCTCTCTTTAAGTACGGACTTGTGCTACACTTCCTACACGTAGATGTAAAAGCATTAGATTGATTGATGGATTAAACTTGGAGATTTCGCATCAATTCATTTCCTTTTAAACTCATAGTAGTGCTGAGGGTGAATACTGTATTCACCCAAATTGTCAACATTCGAGAGTGCCAAGGGTGACTTTATTCAGAAGAATTGTAGCCAATCAAAGTATTGTTGCTCGATAAATACCACAGAACACTTGGCACTCTAGGTGGTGAGTGTTCCAGAATCCTTTGGCTAGTTCAGTGGAGTTTTAAATCATTTTGCAGAGAAGGGAAGTACTTCAGGAGAAGGGTGGAGGCAATACTGAACTAAAGTGGAAGCGTACGACACTCAAACACAATGACACTGGAGTGAGATTCTTTCTTAAGTCACTTCTTGAGACTGACTCCTAAATATCTGTGCAAAACAAGGCTAAGACATCTATCACTCTTGTAACTGTTAGTACCACAACGACATCATAGTCATCATCACCAAAAATCTGTGCTTTTTTTTAATAAATCGTATAAATCTGAAAGACTCCCGTCGTCGTCGTTGTTGTTGTTGTTGTTGTTGTTGTTGTTGTTGTTGTTGTTGTTGTTGTTGTTGTTGTTGTTGTTGTTGTCTCAGTATGAATGTCTGTTTTGTTAAAGAGGATGAATCGTTGGCAGTGGGGAAGGCATTTTCTTTCAGTTTAAAAAAATATACATACAAATATAAGTGGATGCCTCGCTTGTCTGTCTGTCTGTCTGTCTGTCTGTCTGTCTGTCTGTCTGGCTGTCTGTCTGGCTGTCTGGCTGTCTGTCTGTCTGTCTGTAACAACGTACACGGCCTCTCACGGTGGAGGAGTTACGGTTGATGTACACTTGGCAAATTCGCTCAAATTGTCCGAGACGACGGACAGTGTTCCATTGTTCTGTCGACGGTCGTCGAATCCGCCTGGCGTATAACATCCGCCGCTCGTTACTGGAGGAATACGTCGCATGTGGACCACAGTTGACCTCTTGTCCTCTTCTAAACAAGCCCCATGAGTCCACGGGTCACCGCTCATCCTCCGCTGGGCTGTCCTCCTGTCCTCAGCAGCAGACCGCTCAGACCAGAGCACAAGTCACGTCGCATCGCGGCGGCGGTCGCTCGGCTTCACCTCAGGAAGAGAGAACCAAGCCCACAGCTTCCCCAGAAAACAAACTCCACTATTTTCACTTCTGTATCAGCCTTCCTCGTCGGATGGTTGTGTTCATTTCCACCCCTCCCACCCCCCCCCCCTCCTCCTCCTCCGCCTCCAGGTTCACTCTTTGGACCGGTCCTGCCGTGCCCCCCCTGACCCCTGACCCCACCCTCCCCCCCCAGCCACCACCCGTCCGTACCATCCTCGGGGCGGGGGGGGGATCAGTGGACGTCGCCGTTGTAAGACTTGCCGAACACGTTGAAGTCCGTCGTCTCGACGGGGTGGCTGGAGATGGGCTGCTTGTAGAGGGGGTTGGAGGCCTGGAGAGAGAGAGAGAAAGAGAGAGAGAGAGAGGGGGGGGGGAGAGAGAGAGAGAGAGAGGTAGAGAGAGACAGAGAGAGAGAGAGAGAAAGACAGAGAGAGAGAAAGAGAGAGAGAGAGAGATAGAGAGATAGAGAGAGAGGGAAAACAATAGAGAGAGAGAGAGAGAGGTAGAGAGAGAGAGGGCGAGAGAGAGAAAGAGAGAGACAGAGAAATGGAAGGAGGGAGAAAGAGAGAGAGTCAGGCAATTCAGTGGGTCAGGCAGTTCATTAGAATGCACCCCACCCCCCCAGCCACAGCATTGGGACCCCTGGGTCCCTGGAAGCCAAACGGTTCCCTAGCGACCGCCCTGTGGCTTCTCTGGGTCTGATGGTTTCAATCAGCACGTGACGTTGGTCTCTCTCCAGCGGATACGTCCATTAAGGCTAATGACAGCAGATCACACTGATCATATTTAGGCTGTCAGCCCCTCACACACAGGGTCTGCTCTCACATGATGGTTCATCTGACTGGCCAAGAGGAGGTATGGAAACGTTTCAGGCTGTCCAGTAAAAAGGAACCACAATGGAGTTTTTATGCCTTTGGAACTTTTCAATTCCACAATTCTAGACAATTCTACAGACATAAAAGTTTACTGTAACTTATAGGAGGTTTGGCCCAAAAGCAACCAGTCACAGTCATATGGTCAGAAGTCAAATGGTTATGATTATAATCGATAAATAAATAAGCAGGCACACGTGCGCACACATTCTCTCTCTCTCCCTCCTCTCTCTCTCTCTCTCCCCCTCCCCCTCCCCCTCCCTCTCCCTCTCCCACCCTCTCCCACCCCCTCCCTCCCCCTCCCCCACCCCCTCCCCCTCCCTCTCTCACCATCTCGTAGCGGGCCCTGGAGCGGGCGCTCTGGAAGCGGGCGAACTCCCTGCGGTCGTGGAAGGTGATGACCAGCTTCCAGATGGCCAGCAGCACGATGCCCACCAGCAGGATGCTGCCCACCACCGCCAGCAGCACCGTCATGGCATCCGGAGCCGCTCCGCACTCTGAGGAGGGGAGGGAGGGAGGGGGGGTGGAGAGAGCAAGAGACAGAGGGCAAGATGGAGAGGGGTGGGGGAAAGAGAGAGAGCGGGGGGTGGGGGAGAGAGAGAGAGAGAGAGAGGGGGGTGGGGGAGAGAGAGAGAGAGGGGGGTGGGGGAGAGAGAGAGAGAGGGGGGTGGGGGAGAGAGAGAGAGAGGGGGGTGGGGGAGAGAGAGAGAGAGAGAGGGGGGTGAGAGACAGAGAGAGGGGGGGGGGGTGGGGGAGAGAGAGAGAGAGAGAGAGAGGGGGGGTGAGAGAGAGAGAGAGAGAGAGGGGGGTGGGGGAGAGAGAGAGAGAGACAGAGAGATAAGGGTGAGAGTCAACATCAGGCTTTTTTATCAGCCAGTGATACAGTCCATGGCCTCCTCTACGTGCGTATTAGAGTGTAAGGTTCTCTCTTAGGGCGTTCACACCGGCAGTAATGTAGCAGCTGATTAGTAAGAGAACGAGTGTAGAAAGTGTCTTTTGTTTTGTTTCATAGAAAACTGTGTTTATTTCAGATACTGTAGTGGAAGATATTATCCTCATTTCCAGTGAAGTAGCTGCCATCTAGTTGTGACATTTCTGTTTATCCCGCCCCTTCATCACCCATCGTTGATGACGCGGATGGTTCTGGTTACTCTGGTATGAACGCGGGCTCGTTCGCCAGACAGCACCAACGTTCGGAGGTTCCCGAACGCGAACCGGCACGGTTCTTTGCCGGTGTGAAAGCCCTATCAGCGTTCCTCTCCTACAGTGTAACACACACACACACACACACTCACACTCACACACACACACACACACACACACACACACACACACACACACACACACACACACCTGGCTCTTTGAGGGCGGTCAGGACGGACTGGCCGTTGGCATGCTCCGAGTATGTGAACTTCATCACGCAGTCGTTGTCGGTCTTGTACAGGCAGAGGACAGCGTTGGGGTCCTCCGTTTCTGGGGGGAGAAGAAAGAAAGGGGATGGGGGGGGGAGGGAGAGAGAGAGAGAGATGCACGTGTCAGTCTCAAGCAATAAAACAGCTGCCTAGCCTGCTGCTTAGCGGAGAGAGAGGGAGGAGAGGGGGAGAGAAGGACGAGGGAATAAGAATGAGAATAGCTAGCATTCCCCCCCCCCCACACCAGAAAACACTTTGCATAACGTCAAGACGCGCTGCTTTGTTGTGAAATCAGTCTTGGATGGGGGGGGGGGCACATTCCACAGTGAGGACGGTGAAGCTTCTCTTGTGTTTGTGTTTTTGGGGATGTCGTTATGAATCAAATATTCTAAATACCTTGGGGGGACTGAGCAGGCCGACCAGTCCCAGCCCTGGCCCCTTCCACCCTCCCACCCCCCCCCGCCTCCCCCCTCCTAGCCCTTTTTGCTTTAAGCAAAAGAACTTTCCAGAATGTACATATGGAATCCATTACTGGAAGAAGTCAGATGGCTGAAATAGCAGAGAAGCCATGAAAGAGCAACGCTCTGGAACAGGCGCGGGGGGGGGGGGATGTGCATAATTTAACAAGCCTCAATGATTAAAACATAAATAAATAAATAATGTCTCCTTCCCCCCTCCATCCCTACGCCCCCTGCTGCAACATTAACTTATTAATACATTCCTAGAAGTTAAATTACTTATTAATACATTCCTAGACCAGTTACATATCTCCCTCCAGGCTTGGGTGAAGGAAAAAATGCTTTTAGGAGCGGAGGCCAAACCCCGAGACTGTCTGTCTGTCTGTCTGTCTGTCTGTCTGTCTGTCTGTCTCCTACCTACTGGCCCCTCGCTCATAAAAACACAACAGCACACGGCGAACGGCACACACACACACTCACACACACACACTCACACACACACACACACACACACACACACACACACACACACACACACACACACACACTTTATGGGGGCAGGTAGGGTTGCATGTTTGTTTAGGTTTGTTTAGGGTGTGTGTGTGTGTACGTGTGTGTGTGGTTGACAGTGTCATATTTTAACGGGCTGCATTCTTTTAACCAAATGAGGGGTTCCAGTGGCGCTGGCTGCCGTTATGACTATAACTATGCTATCTCTGGATAGTGAAGATGTCCGTCCCGCCACCAGAGGACCAGACCCAGACGCACGCACGCCACGTAATCACATAAACAGAGACGTCCACTCTGGAGGAGGGATGTTATCATGTGTAACGACTGTAATGACAGACATGTGACATATGTGCTGTTTTAGGTTTGTTTGTGTGTGTGTGTGTGTGTGTGAGAGTGCGTGAGTGTGTGTGTGTGCGAGTGCCTGTGTGTGTGCGTGTGAGAGTGCCTGTGTGTGTGCGTGTGAGTGCCTGTATGTGCGTGTGTACGTGAGTGTGTATCTGTGCGTGTGAGAGTGCCTGTGTGTGCGTGTGTACGTGAGTGTGTGTGTGTGTGAGAGTGTGAGTGTGTGGGTGTGCGTGTGAGAGTGCCTCTGTGTGCATGTGAGAGTGCCTCTGTGTGCGTGTGTGCGCGTGAGAGTGCCTGTGTGTGCGTGTGTACGTGAGTGTGTGATAACAGAGGGGGACTGGGGGTTATGTCCCGTCAGCCTCCACAGTTTGTGTAAATAAGCACACACACACACACACACACACACACACACACACACACACACACACACACACACACACACACACACACACACACACACACACACACACACACACACACACACACACACACACACACACACACACACACACACACACACACACACACACACACACACACACACACACACACACACACACACACACACACACACACACACACACACACACACACACACACACACACACACACACACACACACACACACACACACACACACACACACACACACACACACACACACACACACACACACACACACACACACACACACACACACACACACACACACACACACACACACACACACACACACACACACACACACACACACACACACACACACACACACACACACACACACACATACACACACACACACACAGTTGTACGTTTGTGCTTCGGGGGGGTAAAGCCCTGCTAGCCAGGAACGGGAGAGAGAGCTAGTGTACAACGGCTGACGCAGGAGGAAGCGCTGGATGTAAATACACACAGAGAGAGTCGAATGAAACTGTTCCCAGACGCCCCAGATGTGAACGCTCCTCTCCTCCGCACGCCAGCCAATCAGCTGACGGTGTCGACGCCGGGGGGGGGGGGGGGGGGGAAGCGAGCGTGTGTTCACTCACTGAGGGTGAGAGTGCCTGTGTGTGTGTGTGTGTGTGTGTGTGTGTGTGTAGTGTGTGTGTGTGTAGTGTGTGTGTGTGTAGTGTGTGTGTGTGTTCACTCACTGAGGGTTTCCACGGTGATGATCTCGTCCTTGCAGAGGCGCTGGCAGGTCTGGTTGTCGGAGGAGAGCCTCCCGGAGCTGAAGAGCCGGCACTCGATGCACTCCCTGGAGGGGGGGGAGGGGGAGACAAAATCAGAATCATGTCAATATGGACATTAAGAAAATACATTTTGACACCTAGAGAGAGAGAGAGAGGGCAAGAGAGAGGAGCGGAGGGAGGGGGAGGGGGGGAGACAGAGAGAGAGGGAGAGGGCGAGGGAGAAAGAGAGAGAGAGAGAGGGCGAGAAGACATGACATACGTGTGTTAACACACAGCAGCAGTACAGTGATGCAGTGGTCCCTCAGGTTAAGGTCGGGTCAGAGACAAAGGGGGGGGTCGCTTTTAACCTTTAACCTCTCCTAACGGGAGCCATGTTGTGTGTGTGTGTCTATAAGAGCCTGTTGTGTGTGTGTGTGTCTATAAGAGTCTGTTGTGTGTGTGTGTCTATAAGAGCCTGTTGTGTGTGTGTGTGTGTGTCTATAGGAGTCTGTTGTGTGTGTGTGTCTATAGGAGGCTGTTGTGTGTGTCTATAAGAGTCTGTTGTGTGTGTGTGTCTAAAAGAGTCTGTTGTGTGTGTGTGTCTATATGAGTCTGTTGTGTGTAAGTCTATGAGTCTGTTGTGTGTGTGTGTCTATAGGAGTCTGTTGTGTGTGTGTGTGTGTGTCTATAAGAGTCTGTTGTGTGTGTGTGTCTATAGGAGTCTGTTGTGTGTGTGTGTCTATAAGAGTCTGTTGTGTGTGTGTGTCTATGGGAGTCTGTTGTTGTTGTGAAGGTCTATCACAGTCTAGACTGACAGCAGAACATTCCCCGGGGATGTAAATTGTACTGATATGCGCCGGGCCTCACATGCGAGTGAGCTAGGATGACGGATGAGAAGGAGGACATAACCTTTGGTGAACCTTTCATCTGCGTGGGTCATGAACGGAATGGGGAGTTATCTTAACGTGTCTCTCATGGCCTGGCTCAAAGACGCTGACAATATGGGAAAAACAGGAAAGTGCTGCTGTGTCCCTTGTTGTATGAATAGATCCCAGTCTAGAAAACGATTGAACTGTCATTCTACCGCTGTAGTACACTGGTACTCTGGTGCTTTAGTACACTGGTACTCTGGTGCTTTAGTACACTGGTACTCTGGTGCTTTAGTACACTGGTACTCTGGTGCTTTAGTACACTGGTACTCTGGTGCTTTAGTACACTGGTACTCTGGTGCTTTAGTACACTGGTACTCTGGTGCTTTAGTACACTGGTACTCTGGTGCAGAGAATTCTTCATTTGGACCCGGAAATTGCTAAACGTCACGCATGACGTCAGACTTAACAGAATTAACCGAATAGGTGCTGATCTTGTTCCTCCCTTTAATGGTTAAAGTCCAGATTTAAGGGTCGGCAAACTGATCCCAGATCAGAGCAGAGTGGGGGGGGGGGACATCAACATATCTCTGCCTCCGTCCCATGTTGAGGTTCGGAGCCAATAACGTCGATATTGAACGATAACATTAACAACCGATCCAAAAAAGAAAAAACGCTGTCCGTGGCCTGGGGTGGTCCAGTGGTCTAGTCTCACCGCGGTCTACAGTGCACACAGATGCCCATATCGGCATATGTGGGTTCGAATCCGGTTCATGCCCTGCTGCTGACATGCCCTCTCTCTCTCTCTCTCTCCCTTCTTCTCCTTACTTTGGTGTCTGTCTGTCACTGTATCTGATAAAATGAAAAATATGAGTGGGACAAAAAAAAGAACTAGACTCGGGTCAGAGATGGTGGTGGAGAGACAGAGAGACGCAGGAGGGACTGAGAGAGAGAGAGAGTGAGAGGAGGGGAGAGAGAGAGAGACACAGAGAGAGAGACACAGAGAGAGAGAGAGAGAAGGGAGAGAGAGTGAGAGGTGGAGAGAGAGAGAGTGAGTGGAGGGGAGTGAGAGAGAAGAGAGAGAGAGTTGGAGGTAAAATAAAATAAACGCTGTCCTGCGTCTCTGCCTGCAGTACCTCTTGGTGCCACAGGCGTCGGGGCAGGTGGGGCATTTCTCGCAGGTGTCCCCGAACGCCCCGGGCTCGGTACACCGGCACCGCCCGCACGCGCAGCCGCCCCGCCCGCTGCAGATCTGCCCGTCGTCCGACACGCACGAGGACGTCTCCGTGGAACAGTTGCAGTTGTCTCCGATGTAGCCCGCGTGGCACTTACACTCCCCGCAGTGGCACTCTCCATGTCCTGGGGGGGGCAGAGAGAGAGAGAGAGAGTGAGAGTGAGAGTGAGAGTGAGAGAGAGAGAGAGAGAGAGAGAGAGAGAGAGAGAGAGAGAGAGAGAGAGAGAGAGGAGACATGAGTACAGGTCGTTGTGTAGACGTAGAGATTCGTGTAATAGTATAAACAGGAAGTCATATGTTTTGACACGATTCACAAGACAGATACTGTATGCATTATGTGCAAACGTGCACATGCACAGACACAGACACAGACACGCGCACTCACACACACACTCACACTCACACTCACACTCTCACACTCTCACACTCTCACACTCACACACACACACACACATACTCAGGCCATTCCTGCTCTGGTCGTGGGGGGGGGGGGGGCTCTGGTGGCAACAACGTAACCCACAGCATGACAGACTGGGGGACCACCCCCCAGGAGGGTGGAGCTTATCGCCATGGGAGGGATTGTGAGGTCACAGTGGCGGAGATAATCACTGTTCAAACTCTGATGTGTCCCAGAGGACCTCTGTGTGGCAGATATCACAACAGCTGCTGGTGACCCAGAGACAGTCAGGCCTTCGACGGCGGAGCTGAGCTGCTGTAATTAGGGGCTCATCATCAGCGTGCCGAGCACATCTGTTCACGGCCCCACAATGAGCACATTCATAACCAGACCGCGTCGCTGTTCTCGGCTGAACAAAAGCCCCGAGGAGAATTTGAGACATGGCCAAAAAGCCTCATCGATGTAACAATACGTTCATTTACCTTGTGTTGATTGGCTGTTTAAATATCATTCAACACCCCTTCTTACCTGACTAATATGAAACTAAATAACCTAACTGAATGAAAAACTGAAAAAAACAGTTTGACAGTGAACTCCAACATGGGCCAGAGGCGGAGAGTCGAGGGGGGGGGGGTCACCTGTCACTGAGGTGGGGGGGCTACTCGTGAGCTTAGAATGATAAGGTTCTATCTCCGTTTAGAATGATAAGGTTCTATCTCCGTTTAGAATGATAAGGTTCTATCTCCGTTTAGAATGATAAGGTTCTATCTCCGTTTAGAATGATAAGGTTCTATCTCCGTTTAGAATGATAAGGTTCTATCTCCGTTTAGAATGATAAGGTTCTATCTCCGTTTAGAATGATAAGGTTCTATCTCCGTTTAGAATGATAAGGTTCTATCTCCGTTTAGAATGATAAGGTTCTATCTCCGTTTAGAATGATAAGGTTCTATCTCCGTTTAGGGTAGTTCAGAGATATTGAGCGTCAAAGTTTTGACATTCCATTATGTTCTGTGAGATGGAACCTTTGTATTTTATGAATTACTAACTAAAAAAAGTTCAACATTTTAAAAATAACACCACACAGGCATTAATAAACACCTAATGGATCAGATTATGTAAAAAAAAAAAAAAAATCTGACCAAAAACGGAGATAGAACCTTATCATTCTAACGTCACGTACTGTAGAGGAGCAAACAAGGTAGATGGCTCTCATATAAACCCCTACAGACAGCAACCCTGTGCTATTGAAACGGGAGCTCCAGTAAAAGGAAGGACGTCTTCTTTAGAGAGACAGTGACCTCAGGGTCCTGCACCTGTGAGGCCCGTCTCACTCAGACAGTTAACCCTGGACAGTTGGACACAGGGTCTCTGTCTTTCTTGCATGAGATCTTTTCTTAAACCCCTCTGAAAAAGGCCGGTCTTGTTTAATCTTCCCCTAAGACGTAATGCAGTCCAGGTGTTAGTCCGTCCCATCACGGCAAGAGAATTCCACTAGGCTGAGGTATGAGGACTTAGAGGAGCCGTACCTCTTCTGGTTTATGGACAGACTTTGTGAAACAGACGACAGGAGTCTACCGGCATTAACGCTACGGCCCGACATTCTCCTGTCAGTAGGCAATCTGTCTGTGTCTGTCTGTGCGGCATTAACGCTACGGGACAGAAACTAGTCCAGGAACGTGAGCGGTCGGTCGGTCGGCTGTTTCATCTTTAAGGGCAGCGTCGAACTCCTTTGTTACAGTTTGTTACAGACAGACAGTGCTTGTCTGTTTGCCTACTGACAGGAGAATGTCGGGCCGCCGCTCGCAAACTGAATTACCGCCGTCTCTCTCAGAGAGGATGTGCGCGCTCTGCTTTACAGACATACGTTTCAATCAGAGGTAATAGGTTCCAGGTTGAAGTGCCCCGTGCGAAACACAACTGAGGCGACCAATAAAAAGACAGAGTTGCTGTTTTCTACCTCCAAAAAAAGGACAGTCTGTTAAAAACACTCCAATTTGATCATAAGCAAACTTGTGGTGTAATGAGATAACATTTGTGTAATATTAAATTGGCGTGTTTTGATTGATGATATTCAGAGAGATGAATCCTGAATGCCTACAAACACTCGGACAGTACGGCACACTTTATAAACAAGTCGTGAGCTTAGAATGATGAGGTTCTATCTCCGTTTAGAATGATAAGGTTCTATCTCCGTTTAGAATGATAAGGTTCTATCTCCGTTTAGAATGATAAGGTTCTATCTCCGTTTAGAATGATAAGGTTCTATCTCCGTTTAGAATGATAAGGTTCTATCTCCGTTTAGAATGATAAGGTTCTATCTCCGTTT
>NC_137677.1:65862834-65870334 GCF_963989245.1 Nansenia antarctica
CATGCAATCCTATCCAAGCCAATTTGAACGCCAACATGGGAAACTGGCTACTGGCTCTACTGGCTACGAAAATCCTTTTCAAAGGGGTTAGTTAGATTAATCTATTTATTGCACCCTGCCACTCCCTGAGCATGGGAAGTCTGGGCAACACTGCATCTAATGAAAGATTCGACAACAAAAAACAATATCGCGAAACCGCAAAACGTAATTATATGGTTGTTTTTCGAATGAGATGATATGGTGTCGCAGAGGCCTTCGGTGGCTACAAAGAACTGCTTCCCAGAGAGTTCCTCTTTTTTATTTCGGTCCTCGTAGAATGAAGATATAAACACGGGTTGTTCCAGGCCTAGTGTGTGACCTCAGTTGTACTGTGACCCTGGGTAACGTCACAGCGGCTTGTGGATATCGTGGGAGTGCGTAGAAACGAGGAGACGGTAGACAGGTAGACAGGTAGACAGGTAGACAGGTAGACGGTAGACAGGTTGTCGAGTCGGACGTTTTACTTCCCAACATTGAATGTCAGAACAGCAGCAATAGCATAACAGTGCAACAGCACATAGTGTACCAACAACTTCACTTCAAACTCTCGTGTCTCTAACAGGAATGGCTAACTCTCAACACTACCCAGAAAGCCCCTGGGTTGAACTCTCAACTCCTCGTCTTAAAGGAGCCGTACCTCCTCCCTAGTCTAGGGAATGTCTTATGTACTGTGAGTCAGCACAATATGCCATTTCTGTTTGACGGTTGCTTTAAAATCAACAGAGACTGGCCCTCCGCTACAACTCCACTGAGCCCGTCCTCCGATCTCCATCTCCACCGGCCACCTCAGCTGCTTTAAATAGCCTAGGCCCTGCGGTGGAGACACAAACAGTCCGCCTGTCTACAAGCGTTTTGAGCATCAGAGGATAAAGAGCTTATTTGTATGACCCAGGGCTAGGGGTTCCTGGCTGCTGTGCGAGGCAGTGCATCAAAAGAAACCATCTCTGCCTCCGTGCTCAACCCGAGAGATACTGGCTGTTCCCCCATCGCACCGCCCCGCACGCCCCGCCACACCACATCAGCCAAATAACCACAGTCAGCATTCTGTCAAAGAGAGAGCAGAGAGAGATAGTTTCGCCAAAGGGGTGAAAAAACCACAAAGACAAAACTGGCAGTGCGAAAATCTCAACACACAACAACAGTGACATTGGCTTCTGTAAACACGTAATCACGCAGCCTTCGACCCTCTTCTCCCTTACCGAAGGACTGACACTGAAGATAGAGTTGAGGAGGGGAGGCAGGGAGGCAGAACTTGTCAGCGTGGACACTTATAGGATCAGTCTTTGACCTCCGGCCTTAGCGATCGCCGGCGTAAATCTTCCCACACTGGAAGAGCGTTCCGTGATTGGTCGCATCATAAAAGATGATGTAGCGATGATTTAGAAAAAAGTCTACACCACATCTTGTCTGACACACAGTGTGAGCGTCCCCCCCAGCCTCTCTCTGCAGCCTCCCCTCCAGCCTCCAGCCTCCCCCCCATGCGATGTTGTTGTGAAATAGAAGCCCCCGAGGCCTCGACTCCTCTGCCTTTTTATGAAGATACAGTGTCTGTCTGTCTGTAGACAGCTAATCTATCTTCATTGCTGCATTGCCACAACAGAGATACAGTCCTGTAGATTACACAGAGAGAGAAAGAAAGAGAGAGACGCACAACAACACACAGGGCCTCTTTGTACTACTGACTCCCAAGGTCACCACTTGCGCCCATAGTGGGTCAAATGGTCAAATGGTAAATGGACTGGACTTATATAGCGCCTTTTTTGCTGCTCCAAAGCTGCTCCAAAGTGCTTTACAACAGCCTCTCATTCACCCATTCACACACACATTCACACACCAATGGCGGCAAGCTTCCATGCAAGGTGCCGGCCGGCCCCGCTCACTGGGAGCAATTTGGGGTTCAGTGTCTTGCCCAAGGACACTTCGACATGTGGCCAGCCGTGGCTCGAACTGCCGATCTGCCGACCTTGTGATCATTAGACGGCGACTCTACCTCCTGCGCCACAGCCACCCGTTTTTTTTTTAGCTCAGGATAAAACATCAAATAAGATGAATTGCGTCAGAGGCCAGGGGCAGCAAACTCGTACTGTGCAGGGCTCGACATTAACTCCGTTTTACTTGTCCGGAGCGTGACTGAGTGAGTGAGTGAAGATATTATCAAAGTGTACGGGTGATCGACAGGCGAGTACGCTTTGATAATATCTTCACTCACGATCATCTAGTCTAGTCTGGCGCCTGCGCCGTCTGTTGTTCTTCCTGCACACAGGTAAACAGATCCAGGATCTAGCAGCCTCGTCGTGCTCGCGCAAACAAACCCGGCGAAAGTTTTACTTGCTCCGGACAAGTAAAACGGCGTTAATGTCGAACCCTGCTGTGTGTGTATAAAAGGCACTAGAATGGCCCAGTTGAGGAATGACAGAGTAAAAGGCTCACTGGCCCTTCAGCAACAGCCTGGAAAGACTCTGGGTGATGTTTGTTTTGTGAGAAAGAGGAGAAAGAGGAGAAAGAGGAGAAATCGGAGCCTGCTGGCCTCTTGGAAACGGCCCGGGGATGATGATGTGGCTAGAGGAGCAGGCCGGAGCCACAGGAATGCAGGAGGAATGTGTGATGTGCTCAGTGTTATGACAGGGCCGCGGTGTGTGTGTGTGTGTGTGTGTGTGTGTGTGTGTGTGTGTGTGTGTGTGTGTGCTCAGTGTTCTGACAGGGCCGCGGTGAGGGAGAGAGTGAGCTACTCTGGCCTGGAGACACAGAGAGGAAGGCCTGGAGGAGACACGTCCGCGCTCTCTCTGTCACTGAGAGAAAAGGCAGGGGTGTGTGTGTGTGTGTGTGTGTGTGCGCGTTAGAGGTGTGTGTGTGTGTAAGCGTTAGTGGTGTGTGTGTGCGCGTTAGTGGTGTGTGTGTGTGTGTGTGTGTGTGTGCGCGCGTTAGAGGTGTGTGTGTGTGTGTGTGTGTGCGCGTTAGAGGTGTGTGTGTGTGTGTGTGTGTGTGTGTGTGTGTGCGCGTTAGAGGTGTGTGTGTGTGTGTGTGTGTGCGCGTTAGAGGTGGGTGTGTGTGTGTGTGCGCGTTAGTGGTGTGTGTGTGTGTGTGTGTGTGTGTGTGTGTGTATACACGCGTGTGTTCATCTGTGCGTGTGTGAGAGACAGGCCTGCCTGCGGTCCTCTCCTCGGCTCTTCTCAGCAAGGCGCCTCTCAGCAGCAGCGGTCGTCCAACTCCAACACACGGGAAAAGAAACATCTGCTCCCACCATCCAGCCGCAGGGGGGGCGGAGCTCCTACACCCCCCCCCTCCCCCCCCCCCCAGGACACCAGAGGAGCTCCTACACCCCCCCCCAGGACACCAGAGGAGCTCCTACCCCGCCCCCTCCCCCCCCCCCCCCCGAGGTCGGACCGACGGCCCTCGCAAGTGACAGTTGAGAAACACGGAGGCTACAAGACGTAAACAGAGGCTTGAAATAGCCCCTAATCAAGGCCCAGGAGGGATCAGGAGGGAGGCCTCTAGGCCTGGCTGGAGTTAGCGTGGACGGGCTGCCTACGGGAGGTCATGGAGGACACCGTTGAACCTAGAACCCTGTGACACGCGGGGGGGGGGGGGGGGGGGGGGGCGAGCACGGAGGTGGTGGTCTTCTCCTCTGGTCTGTACCGCACGCGCTTGGCTCCACTCAGGCGTTTTATGCACCTCCCAAACCGTTCCCATGTGTCGCTGCCGTGCCGCCCAGTCGGAGTGTGCTCTGATGTCTGTGCCACGGAGGGTTGAGTTATTGGACGTGAGCGATATGATCCTCCCAGGCTCCCCCGAACCACAACAAGTGTGGTCGGTCGGGTCTCTGGAGTCTCTCCTCCTCGCTGGGGGGCAGAACTCAACCCAAAAAATTTGTGTTGTTATGTACGCAGGCCAAGACAAGCTCTCGCTCTCACGCTTTTTCTCTCTTTCTCTCTCTCTCTCTCTCTCTCGTTGTTGTTCAGAAATAATAGGAACTAAAGGGTGAGGAGGTCTTAAATTAGTCTCTCTCACTCTGTCTGTCTCCATCTTTCTCTCTCTCACTCTGTCTCTCTCTCTGTCTGTCTGTCTGGCTGGCTGGCTGTTTCTCTCTCTCTCACTCTGTCTCTCTCTCTATCTGTCTGTCTCCATCTTTCTCTGTCTGTCTGTCTGTCTGTTTGTCTGTCTGTTTGTCTGTCTGTTTCTCTCTCTCATTCTCTCTGGCTGACTCTCTGTCTCTGTAGTAAACAAAAAAACATTTGTATTCACCGTCCATTGTTGGCAGATCACTGGCAACACCGTTTTGGCCTTCAAACAGCCATTATGGAGAGCTGTTAAAGTCTATAACCACACAGGAGGCCGACACTGGATGTAATACCGGTACTTACGACAGTGTCCTTAGTTAGCACACACACACACACGACACACATCACATGGCCCAACAGACAACAGCAATTACAGAGCACAGACAATCAAAATAATGTTTACCCCAGTGTCCAGGTCAGCTGGTGTGTCTCAGTGTCCAGGTCAGCTGGTGTGTCTCACCACAATCTTACTGGATGTGACACTCAAAGTGTTCAGACGACTCTCATCATCACAGATCTATCATTTGCACCTGCACCGGTTGATGCTTCTACTGCTGAGTGGGCATGTTGACTCTTACAATCCTGTGTACCTGTGTGTGTGTGTGTGTGTGTGTGTGTGTGTGTGTGTGTGTGTGTGTGTGTGTGTGTGTGTGTGTGTGTGTGTGTGCGTGTGCTGAGACATCATTCTGCTGACTTTCAAACAGTTTCCAACGAGTGAGGACTTCCTGTAACTCGGATAAAAACAATATTTCTTCTCAGGTCCCGACACATCAGTTATAACTAAATCCCCCTCTGTCGAGCACATGATCATGACCAGGCATGTTTGATAGTGATACTATATCTCATCTTGCTGCACTGTCACTGAGGTACAATAAACGGCACAGAACCAGAGAGATAAAGAGATTTAGTGCATCCTCCAGCCCCAGCCTCACCCCGGGGAGCTCAGACAGACAGACAGACAGACAGACAGACAGACAGACAGACAGATAGCAGCCCTGTAGGCTACCTCTGGGATGAGGCAGACAAAGAAACACATTCATCCATTCTAACACAGATTAACACTTAATCAGCCATGATTAAGTGTCATTTGACCCCCTGTGAGTAAAGAAAAATGTTATATCTTTGCACTCGATCAAATTTCAGGACCCTCCTTTCATGACTTTTCCTAGATATGTGCGTTCTACCACCCAGTACCCTTTACATTTTCAAAATCACATCAGGATAAGGTTGTATAAAGCTATTTTTCAGTTTTTCTGTGTAGGAGGAGGCAGGCTAATTTACAAGCGACCAACTAGTGGTCGTTGTGTGTGAATAGCAGCTTGAGCATTGTAAAGAGGGGGTTTCATTTGACCCCCGAGGCGGCTCTTTTAGTAGGTTTAGTAGGCACGGCTGTTCTAGTGTTAAGACTAGGAATGCTACCCAGACCTGCACTCTTTCTGGGGGTGAACGCTGGCAGAGGGGGGTGTTCCTCCGGCTACTCTCAGAGGCCCATTCCTCAGTTAAGACTTAAAAGCCACGAGAGTCTCCTGGATTTATTTGCTTGGTGGAGATGCCCTCAGGCCAGGGCTGCACACACACACACACACACACACACACACACACACACACACACACACACACACAGAGACACACACACACACACAAAAGAGTGCCTCTCGAAGTCTAACAGCAAGTAAGAAGCCTTTTTACAGCTGTTGCTTTTTATCTTGTAGAAGCTGTTACAGTTGTGTTTTATAGGCCCAAATCCACTGAGTTGACCTTTGACCTCCAGGACGCTAGAAGCTGAGGCACCGACCCAGGACACAGGCAGCATAAGCTCAGAGAGGTTACTGTAGAAGCTGTCACAACAACATGTTGAGCCTCCGAAATGAAAAGCAAATATTGTACCTCTCTGATTCTCTATAAAGTTACCCCGACTTCACAGGTGCAAAGGCTTATTAAATCTGCCTTAGAGTGTCTGAAATACGGTGTTACCGTATACAAATGACAGCTTTAAGTGACATGGATTGAGAGTTAAAGACATTTAGTGAAATAACATGTCTAACGGGGGTCTCTCTCTCTCTCTCTCTCTCTCTCTCTCTCTCAGAGTCTGACCAGCAAATATCCCGGACACGCTAATTATAGAGAACTTCTATAGTCAAAGTAATCACAGCTGGATGATACAAGCGCCTAAGTGGTAAATGGTAAATGGACTGCACTTATATAGCGCCTTTTTTGCTGCTCCAAAGCGCTTTACAACAGCCTCTCATTCACACATTCACACACCAATGGCGGCAAGCTGCAAGCAAGGCGCCGGCCGGCCCGCTCACTGGGAGCAATTTTGGGGTTCAGTGTCTTGCACCAAGGACACTTCGACATGTGGCCAGCCGGGGCTCGAACCGCTGATCTGCCGAACTTGTGACCATTAGACGGCGGCTCTACCTCCTGAGACACAGCCTCTACCTCCTGAGACACAGCCTCTACCTCCTGAGACACAGCCTCTACCTCCACCCGCCTCTACCTCCTGAGACACAACCTCTACCTCCTGAGACACAACCTCTACCTCCTGAGACACAGCCTCTACCTCCTGAGACACAGCCTCTACCTCCTGAGACACAACCTCTACCTCCTGAGACACAGCCTCTACCTCCTGAGACACAGCCTCTACCTCCTGAGACACAGCCTCTACCTCCTGAGACACAGCCTCTACCTCCTGAGACACAGCCTCTACCTCCTGAGACACAACCTCTATTTCCTGAGACACAGCCTCTACCTCCTGAGACACAGCCTCTACCTCCTGAGACACAGCCTCTACCTCCTGAGACACAGCCTCTATTTCCTGAGACACAGCCTCTACCTCCTGAGACACAGCCTCTACCTCCTGAGACACAGCCTCTACCTCCTGAGACACAGCCTCTACCTCCTGAGACACAGCCTCTACCTCCTGAGACACAACCTCTACCTCCTGAGACACAGCCTCTACCTCCTGAGACACAGCCTCTACCTCCTGAGACACAACCTCTACCTCCTGAGACACAGCCTCTACCTCCTGAGACACAGCCTCTACCTCCTGAGACACAGCCTCTACCTCCTGAGACACAGCCTCATGTGGAGGAGGGAGTATTAGATGTGGAGGAGGGAGTATTAGATGTGGAGGAGGGAGTATGGCGTTACCACGGCGACACTATGAATGGTTCCTGCCCTGAGGGGAGTAACCTCAGATCACTGCCTGGACCTGGAAGCACATACCTGCTGTGTGTTTCACGTCTATTTAGTTAGGGTTAGGGTAAAGTGCTTTTTTCTTTTCAACCACGGTCTCAACAACACTGCACTGTACGTCATATTAAAAACCCAAACACATTAACAAAACACATAACATAAATAATCATACATGTATAAAATATGATGTTGAATCTATGCCACG
>NC_137677.1:65875334-65907834 GCF_963989245.1 Nansenia antarctica
ACATTAAATGGCATATATAGGCCGCTACACAACAGTAATCACCGCGACAAACAGCTATATTATATATATATATATTTTTTTTTTTATTTATTTTTTTTATATTTTAATATGATGACCGGAATATATCACGTTTGTCCGGTAAATCGAAATCTTCCCGGACACGATGTCCGGCGGCAATTTTTTCTAACGGAAACCCTGGTCTACACTCAGGGGGGGGAGGCTGGCCTGGGAGGGGGGGGGGAGGCTGCAGGAGAAACACCGGGACAGGGAGTCAGCTGACCCCAGCCCCCCCCCCCCCCCCTCCACACCCCCTCTGCCCCCTCACCCCTCCACACCCCTGGGGAGTGATACCTCCTCCCCCCTCCTCCCCCCATCTCCCCCGTCAGAGCTGGTAACTTTAGCGACTGACTAACGCCCCTGACCTCCTCTCCCCTCCCTGGGTTAGGGTTAGATGCACTCAGGCATGCAGAGATGCACAAAACTGCAGAGTCACGAGAGGTTCTGAGCCCAGAGGGAACGTCTCTCTCTGAGGCACCCATTTTGAGGTTATGACCGCGGTGACTACACAGACACACACACACTACACACTACACAGACACAGACACAGACACACACACACACACACACACACACACACACACACACACACACACACACACACACACATTCATAGCCCTGCATGCCTAGCCAGCTGTGGAAAGATAAGACCAGTGAGTTTACCTAAGCCGGGGAAGAGAGAGATAGCGTATCAGTGCAGATCATCGCAATAAAAAAGCTAATCTGAGAGAGTTGAGTGAGAGAGACAAACACAGACACACAGCCATCTCAAACCAAACCAGCCACTCTTTTCGTACAGCGACTACACCACACCGCAGGGTGTGAGCGGTCTGGGACAATAGGAGAACACAACAATTCCATAGCCAGCCATTCCACTACTCTCATAAAATGTGACCGACTCTAGACTGATTTGAGCCTGTGTGAAGTTCTGTGTGGGCGGAACTGGGTTGAGACGTCTGGAAGCTAGCTGGGTGACAGAACCAGAACCGCTGGCCCAGAGAAAGGACTGCGTAGGCGCTGGGTGCTGGGCTTTGTGTGGAGGTTTGGCTAGGCCGCTACCTTCCCTCTGTGTGGAGGTTTGGCTAGGCCGCTACCTTCCCTCTGTGTGGAGGTTTGGCTAGGCCGCTACCTTCCCTCTGTGTGGAGGTTTGGCTGGGCCGCTACCTTCCCTCGCTTGGCTAGGCCGCTACCTTCCCTCAGCCACGGCCCCAGAGCAGACGTGAGCAGCAGCAGGGTGTGGAGCGTGTGGAGCGCGTCATCACACTCCAGCCTCTGAGTAAACAAGAGCGAGGGCTGCTGAACACATCAAAGACAAAGACGCCTCCCCTCCCAGAGGCAGCCAGCCGGCCGTGACGGAGCCACACCCCGACACAACAAACCAGGGTAAATACGCAGTAAGGTCAATATGCAGTAAATTTAGAAATATAACAGTGAATATACAGTGAAGATGTATGATAGAAGTACGGTATTGTTACTACTACAGATAAAAGCTAACAAAGTAATATATAGCCCTAAAAAAAGAAAGAAAGAAGTTGAGCAGTTAAGCATCTGTGCATTAAAAACAGTAGTAAAAAAGGCTCAGGTTTTAAAAAAGGGCAACTATAACCTGTGAGCTCTGTTTACAGCGGGGCCCGCTCCTAGCCTCCGACACACAGCTGTCGTTTATTGAGTCACAGAGAGAGCCAATCGCCTTGCGGGAATCTCGGCATCCCTATTGGCTCAGTGGACGATAATTAAATCTGACCTAGTGGAAGGAAGAGCCTAGAAGCTTTTCACAAGGCAGGTTTGCTACACTAGCGATCTCCAGATCCTGAGGGAGGTCATTCATCATTGCCAGTATCAACAAACTCAGCCCTGCGTAAAACTGCAAACGCCCACTCATCAATCCTGCGGGGACACACAGTGGTGTGTCAGGTGCAAAGCTACAGGTTGTTATGTTCAGATCTGACTGATAAGGTGATGCAGTTTAAAACGACTATGTAACCTGCGGTCCACAGACATGGGCCTGCTGTCCACCCCCCCGCACCAACCTACAGACCTTTGGGGACAGAGCCTTCAGCGTAGCCGCACCTACCCTCTGGAACTCCCTCCCCATAGTGATCCGCAATGCCCCCACCCTGGACTCCTTCAAATCAGCCCTTGAAACCCATCTGTTGGGTTTGGCCCCTAGTCACTGTTTCTGTTTTGCTTTGTTTGTTTTCTGTTTGTCTGTCTGACCATTCCCCTTTAGAATTGTAAAGCGTCCTTGGGTTTTTGAAAGGCGCTATAGAAATCAAAGTTATTATTATTATTATTAGGCTATTATTATGTAAGATCCCCAAGATGACTTCTAGACCGATAAATGAAAACAGCAAGGGCTGCACAACGCTCTGAACTTAGAAGAAACAAAACAAAAAAACACAACCAGGACAATACTGGTTTGAATGAAAGCCCCTAGCGGCCAGTTTATCAGTCTGGATCCTGCAATCCAATCCAAAATTGGCTCTCTTAAGTTCCCCAACACTGAGTAAATGACCTGCTTTTCGATGTGGAGTGTAACCAATCCAAACTGTCCACAATGCTCCTGTTTACAAGGCATTTAAACAGGAGAGAGGGGCCCCAGAAACAGTCCTCCTCCATTCACATCTGTGTGTTTAAAGAACCGGTATACTCTAGGATCGGTTTTACAACACTGTTTAATTCTCTCTGACAATGAAGTGACTTGCAGTAAGGGAGGTGAGGAGAGGGGGGGCGATCATTCAGTATCAATAGGAACACATTACACACTAGAGCCAACCGCGGCTGTGAGAGAAGAGAAGTGTGGGGGCCACACGTGAGTGAGCGTACTGGACTGTTAACATTTAATGATCGCCCGGCCCCGCCAGTTATCATCCGACCCCCAAAAGGGCCCTCTTATGACCAGCTGTGTTTGTCCGGTCCTGTCCTGCTGACTAAACGATACACGCAGCCCTTCGCTAGTGGGTATAGAAGACCCACACATTGTATTTGGGAGAACACACACAAAAGCAGCCAGGCCTTGTTACAAAGCGTCCTCTGTGGTTTTTGTGGAACAGCCGTTCGTTCTTTCCGAGCTTTGGGGAATAAGCCAAGTGGGCCCGTCTCCAATCTCCAGCAGGTCCCGACCCAGAGAGCACAGAGGCTTGGACCGACCCGCGTTCTGGGAAATCCAATAGGACCGCCTGTTTAGTATGTCACTCAGTTCCAACCAAGCAAACCCTGCGAGCTTACTTACTTGCCCAGCTCGGCTCACAGTCACAGTCTATCTAGGGCATGAGGGCTTTGAGCAGAGCCACAGAGCCACAGAGCCACACAGTGGGTTAGTTGACATCAGCTCATGCATCTTTTATCAGTCGAGAACATTAATGCTCGGCGGGGAACGAATGCCAAAAAAAACGAATAAAGAAAAGAGGGTAAAAAGAGGGCAACGGTGCGTCTCTGCTCGAGACTCCCAGAATGGCTCTGGCACTCTGGCACCATTCCTGCACACAGCCGCCTGCACACAACTCCCCTGGGTCCTAAAGCACTGAATCTTCCAGGTCACAGAGAACACTCAGACAGTAGACAGTAAAAGTGCACGTTAAGCACGTCGACGAAAAGCAGCTGCTTTTTAAACCTATATTTGGGAGGCTAGCCAATACCCCCGCAGGTGAACATTTGAGCTTTCGTGATATAAAAAAGAAAAAAAGAAAAAAACGAGTTTCGGGAGCGAGCTTTAACCACATAGACACACCCTGTGTAGGTATGGGTTTGATGAGCGTTATATCCCCAACAATACACCTTCAAACACGCAGGGTTGTGTTCGGTGTTCGACCGCTAACATGTTGCTCACCGCTGGCACCTGGCAGTCTTTTAACGACAGGAAAGATGAAAGATGATATGATCACATCTGAGGTTAGATTGATCTCTCTGCTTCAACTTGACAGCAGGGTCGTAACCCTCTATAGTCAATACATATTTCGACTTGTGGTAAACTCAATTGTTGCATCATGCGAATCTTTGAATAGGCGCATGATGATGTCAGCGCTGATGTCAGCGCATGCAATCCCCTCAGCTCTCACATGCACATGCAGGGTGGCAAACTGTTGATGACCCAAAAAGGTGACTTTTTATTTAAAAATTTGCCTGAAAATGAAGAAAATGATCAACGATCATTGCAGCTAACCTTAGTGGGGGGGGATAGCGCTAACACTAATGGTGCTAAATGGATATCACTAGTTAGTAAGTAGCGGCACCCCTGACCTTAACCCTGACCGTAACACCTGTTATAATTACTTCGAAAACAGTTAAAAGTTATTTAAACAGCAGCTGAGTTTTGCTGACAGGAAGATTAGTTAGCTCACAGATCATGTGACTTGGATGAGGCGAACTACAGACGTGTGAACTACACGATTCACATGGATGAGCTCTATTTGTCGGGTAAAAACGGCAAATTTAGCAGAAAGGTGACAAGTTTGCACCCCTGCACATGCATTTCTAAGAAAACCTGCTGTAAAGGTTCTGCTGGAAAGACTGTTGTGCTGCGTGTGTCTCGTGTGGCGGTGGTCAGAGAGGGCGAGAGAAGTAGAGAGAGAGAGAGGTAGAGGGAGAGAGACAGTGAGAGAGAGAGGTAGAGAGACAGAGAGACAGTGAGAGCGAGAGCGAGAGAGAGATGGAGAGGGAGAGGGGGAGAGAGAGAGAGAGAGAGAGATGGAGAGGGAGAGAGAGAGAGAGAGAGATCGAGGTAGAGAGAGACAGGCGGCGGTGGTCCTCTCACCGGAGCAGAGGATGCCCTTGTGCCGGGCGCAGGAGAAGTCGTCGCACTCGCAGAACGTCCCGTAGATCTTGCCGAACTCCGACTCGTAGCAGAGGCACTGGTTGCAGCTGCACTCGCCGCGGCCGCTGCACACCTGCTTGCCCTCCGCCTCCCTGCAGGCGCTCAGGTGCAGGCTGCCCTCGCCCTCCTGGCACTCGCAGCTGGAGCCCAGGTAGCCCGGCTCGCAGCGGCACGTGCCGCAGGTGTAGGTGCCGACGGAGCTGCAGCGGGTGCTGTTGGCCCGGGTCAGGCCCGTGCAGCCGCAGTCGCAGCGGTAGTCCACCGACACCTCCAGCCGGTCCTTGAAGCCGCGGGTCTTGATGGTGAAGCTCTGCTGGGTGCCGGGGGCCGGGCAGCCTCGGGCCTCCACACTCACGTTGAAGGACACCTGGAGAGGAGAGGAGAGAAGAGGAGATCGGACTGAGTCAACAACATGATTAATATTGGTATCGGTTTATCTTTAAGGCCATTACCGGAAAGTTACCTCGTTATCTTACATCAGGACTTGATTGGAACTATGGACCCTATTTGACACACTAAAATGACTGGCTTACACTAGAGCAGTGGTTTTCAAACCTCTCCTCGGGAACCACCAGCACACCTGATTCAACCAATCAAGTACAAAGCAATTATGGTCTGCCATAAGTAGAGGTAATGGACTGCACTTATATAGTAGTGCCTTATTCCAAAGCGCTTTACAATGGCCCATTCACACATTCACACACCAATGGTGGCAACAAGCTGCCATGCAAGGCGCCGGGCGGCCCGCTCACTGGGAGCAATTTGGGGTTCAGCTAGAGTGCTGTGTTATTCTTTGTGGTGTCACTCCCTTTAAACTAATACTGCCATAAATCTACTATACTGCAATATTATGTACTGTGTACATGTCAGTTTCATATCAACATTTACTATACGACCTTATTCCAAATTACCAGAAGCAAAAAAAGGCCAGACTGAAAGAAGTCCCCAACCACTGCCTCAAAAACACAATAGGGCTGACCACCACAAAAGCATTTCATAGCATCCGAAGGAAACATGGTTACATTTTTAAATATCGACCTTTCTACCACATAGGAAAGAAGCTAATCTAAAGAGGGTTACACAAACACGATGGCACAAGGCATCCATGGAACAGGGGAGGCTGGCGGAGGTAGAAATTGGAGGATGGGCTTGTTAGTAATGCATGTAATGGAATGAGTTTGATACCGTTCCTCATTTCGTTCCATGCACTACAATGCAAGCCCGTCCTCCGATCTCCACCTCTACCAGCCTCCACTGCTGTTAGAAGCATTTCAGAGGTTGTCCACTTCTCCACCGGTGGGTTTGGTACTGGAAGGTTCCGGAAGGTCTAGCTCATTGGTGGACTACAGGGTCAGCATAAAAACTTGAAAATTGAGTTTTTTACATAATCTGATCCATTAGGTGTTTATTAATGCCTGTGTGGTGTTATTTTTAAAATGTTGACATTTTTGAGTTAGTAATTCATAAAACACAAAGGTTCCATCTCACAGAACATAATGGAATGTAAAAACTTTGACGCTCAATATCTCTGAACTGCCCTAAACGGAGATAGAACCTTATCATTCTAAACGGAGATAGAACCTTATCATTCTAAACGGAGATAGAACCTTATCATTTTAAACGGAGATAGAACCTTATCATTCTAAACGGAGATAGAACCTTATCATTTTAAACGGAGATAGAACCTTATCATTCTAAACGGAGATAGAACCTTATCATTCTAAACGGAGATAGAACCGTATCATTCTAAACGGAGATAGAACCTTGTCATTCTAAACGGAGATAGAACCTTGTCATTCTAAACGGAGATAGAACCTTATCATTCTAAACTCACGAGCTGTTAACATGGGCGCTGAAATGAAACGCACATGCGCTGCTGAGGCGGAGTCATCCTGTTTGATACACTTCATCCTCCAGCACCTCAGCTAAGTCTGATCATGGATGAGTCAGCTAAGTCTGATCATGGATGAGTCAGCTAAGTCTGATCATGGATGAGTCAGCTAAGTCTGATCATGGATGAGCGGTGGTATTTTCACTATTGTAGGTGTAGGTAGAGTCGTTAAAAGGTCACAGGAGACCCTCTCAGTGACGTACGGGCCTCTACACCAGAGTAGTAACACTGTAATTACCCTAGTAAAACATTGTATTAACGTGTTATTACTTAGTAATAGCATTACATGCTATAATGGGAGTTGAACAGTTTGTGTTATTATACAATAAACAATATTTTTTCAAATGGAAGAAAAAAGCGATTCAACACAGCTTAAGTCTTCCACGTGCACCACATTCCCAGGGTGAAGGAAAGGGCATGACAGCAGCACAGAGTTGTGGAACGTTTCTATCGGTCAGAAGACACAGACGCCTGTCAGGCTACAGGAAGAGCCCGCGTACAGGGCGGTGGGGGGGGGGGGGGGGGGGGCCTCCTACCTACTCTGCCCTCTCTCCGCCACAGCGTGGCTCCTCCTAACGAGGTAATGAGAGGGACTGAATTGGATTTGCGGGACATGTGAGTCACGAGGGAAGCTCAGTTGATTCGACCATGTGGCTTGTTAGGGGTTAGGAGAGCAACGTTGAGATGAGCTGGAGTAAAAGGGAGGGAAGCAAAGTAGCTGGCTATCAGGAGCGTGACAGGGAGAGAGGGTCTGGGTGGGGAGCGCAGAGTAGACCAGAGGATTCAACATGTACTCGATGAGAAAGTTCCGGCATGACAGTTGGCTATTTGTGTGAGCAGTGTAATGCAATGTAAGTGATTAACTTAGCTGAGAGGAAGGTAGGGAGAGTAGAATGACTCTGAATGTAGTCTGTAGTAGTGGTCTGATGGTGAGTTTAGCAGGGGAGGACGGGCTCACGGTAAAGCACGGAATGGAATGAGGAATGGTGTGAAACAAGCGTGTTCGGTACAAGTGTATTAGATACTATCAAGCCTTGTTCTATTCCATGCATTACAATGAGCCCGTCCTCCATTTTCTACCTCCACTGCAGGGGCGGACTCAGGCTGTTTGAAGGGCAGGGGGGGCGAAAAGGAACAAAGGGCACCTACTGCACAACATGGGACCCCATCAGTGCACATGGTCAAGTTTAGACCATTGGAAGGGGCAGCCAATAGGGCACATCCTCTAATTTTGCCATTCAAAAGGGCACTTAAGAGAGACGTTTTTCAACCATGGGGGCACCAGGAGGGGCGGTCGCCCCCATGAGTCCGCCAGTGCTCCACTGTGTACAGTAGGCCTGATACAAGAGGTGGTATGACATGTACAAAAAAACACAAAACACAAAAGCACTAACTGTTCCTGAGAGGATACTGTTGTTTTCTAAGAGGAGACATTGTCTCACAATCAGTGAGAAATCTGCTCTGACATTAGAAATTAGACAGTAACAGCAGTCTCCGATTTCAAGGCTTTCCGAATCATATGAGATTCTCATGACCCTGAAGGGGCTTTCTCACCGTTGAGTCATCGTTACCATAGAGATATCATTCATTTTTTAGAGCATTCTTATAAACAACAAACCACATTCAGATAATGAGGAGAGGAGCAATTTGTTCTCAATTGATTTTTATCTGGTAAAAAACTAAAAAAGGTCAAGATACAAATGTCTTTGTAAATCTCATATAACAGCATCTGAATAAAATGCCTCTGGTTCATCTACAGGTTTGTCTCGTTCACTATGGAGTCTTGGAGGACAACATACCCACCAGAAACAGGGAGGCTGTTGTTGGAGGCTTAGCCAGCCCCCATCTGTATGTATGGGACTTCTTTTTTTCAGTACACGCACGCGCACGCACACACACACGCACACACACACACACACAAACACACACACACACACACCCACCCACACACGCACACACGCACACACACACACGCACACACACACACGCACACACACACACACCCACACGCACACACACAAACACACACACACACCCACCCACACACGCACACACGCACACACGCACACACACACACACGCACACACACACACGCACACACACACGCACACACACGCACACACACACCCACCCACACACACGCACACACACACCCACCCACACACACGCACACACGCACACGCACACAGTCCTGAGCGTGTGAGAGAGTGTTGCAGTGAAAGGGGATGCAGTCCTCCAACATTTGGGTTACCGTCCTCTTTGTTCTCCGTCGGCCTCTGATGTCACAAAGCCCTTCCCCAGATTTGTGTGTGAGGTCATTGAGATGCAGCGGTGGCCTCCGTGCCCCCCCCCTCCCCCCCCACCCCCCTGCCGAGCCCCTCTGAGTGACACCTGGGCTCCGGCCTGCCCTCTCTCTCTACGAGGGGAGAGATTGGCACTCTGTACTGTGACTGTGCCTGCAAATCCCCCCCCAAATGCAAACAAAAGCCAGAGCAGTAGGCCCATCACCCTGGCTAGAGAGAGAGAGAGAGAGATGGGTCCCCTCCACCCTCCACCCTGCCCCCCCTCTTCCTCCCCCTCCCTCCACCCCATTCACTGGTGTTATTCTTCAGTCTCTCAGTCTCTCCCCCCCAGCCTCACTCCCTCCGTCTCCACCCTGATCCCTACATTCAATCGGACAAATAAGGAACGAGAGAGAGAGAGAGAGAGAGAGAGAGAGAGAGAGAGAGCGACAGAGAGAGAGAGAGACAGAGAGACAGAGACAGAGAGACAGAGAGAGAGAGAGAGAGAGAGAGAGAGACAGAGAGAGAGAGAGAGACAGAGAGGGAGAGAGACAGAGAGAGCGAGAGAGAGACAGAGAGAGCGAGAGAGAGAGAGAGAGAGAGAGAGAGACACTGGGGGCTTTTGGGAGATGAATTCCACAGGGTCAGGAGCGCTGCGTGGTGGCGTGTACAAAGTAGCGCCTTCGCTAGGCGTCTCAATAGGTCCGGTACAGACCCCCATTGAGTCCCACTGCGGGGGGGGGGCCCAGAGATTGGAGCAGAGGAGCAGAGCAAAACTCAAAGTGATTAAGACGCGCAATGATCCTGCAATCACCTGACCTTTTCCTTTTGTTCCCCCTGAGACAAAAAAAAGGGAGAATGCATTCCACGTCGTCAACGGTTACGACACGTCGAACACACTTAACATAACAACTTAACATAACAACTCAGAGAGAAAATCGGTCTCTCTGCGAGTAGAATTATTCTCCCTCCTCCTCCTCCTACACAAACTCCCACTGTACGCTGACGGGATCCATTGACAAAACAATGTGACGTGTCCTCTGTAGCCTTCAGGGAGCCGTCCGGAAGAGCTTCTTTGAAGGAGAAAAAAGACACAGCTGATGTGTCGTTGCGGTGTCCAGCAGCCAATTTTAAGTCCTAATAATAATAATAATAACTTTGATTTATATAGCGCCTTTCAAAAACCCAAGGACGCTTTACAAGGGGATGAAGCGGACAGGCAAAACAGAAAACAAACAAAGCAAAAACTGAAACATTGACTAGGGGCCAAAGGCCTTGGTGAACAGATGAGTTTTAAGGGCTGATTTGAAGGAGTCCAGGGTGGGGGGGGGGGGGGCGTTGCGGATCACTATGGGGAGGGAGTTCCAGAGGGTAGGTGCAGCCACACTGAAGGCTCTGTCCCCAAAGGTCCGTAGGTTGGTGCGGGGGGTGGACAGCAGGCCCATGTCTGCGGACCGCAGGTTCCGGGAAGGGGTATGCTGGGAGAGGAGGTCAGTTAGGTACTGGGGGGGTGCAGGCATGGAGGGATTTGTAGGCGAGGAGGAGGATTTTGAATGTGATGCTAATGGTGCTTTTCCATCAGCAGCCCGTGTTAGTGCAGGGTTAGATCAGTTCGAGGTCAGGTCGGGTCACTTTGATCTGTTCTGGTTTTCCATTATACACAAACCGACCCGGACTAGTAGGAGGAGTAGACGATAGTAGGCGGAGTTACGCGTCACACGCAGCCTGGCAAAAAGCTTCCGGGTGTACACAGCAACAGCCGTGATTTTTTGGGAGAGAAAGAGAAAGAGAGAGAGGAAGCTATGTACACATAATAAAGTCATGTTTTTTTAACCCTTAAAACCACTGCCTTCACTTGTCTGCTTTATGAACTGTAGTATCATCATCGGGAAACGCCAACAATTCAAACGTGTCCGGAAAGAGGAGAAGCCAGGGAATTCAAAAGTTTTTGAATGGAGTCGATCCTCCACTCCTATCACCGTGGACACAGCGCGGAGCGAATTCCCTGTTAAAACCGGCATTTGACTCATGAGTGAACGGCGAACTCCCGGTTCTGACCTGGGACCGAACCGACCTGGAACGACGAATGGAAAAGGGGAACGAAGCGGGCTGACCCGGGTCAGCACCAGGTCAGCACCGTAGTGGAAAAGCGGCTTAAGTGAATGGGCCCAGTAATAGCCTCTAGACCCAGTAGTGATAGCCTCTAGACCCAGTGATAGCCTCTAGACCCAGTGATAGCCTGTAGACCCAGTGATAGCCTCTAGACCCAGTGATAGCCTCTAGACCCAGTGATAGCCTCTAGACCCAGTGATAGCCTCTAGACCCAGTGATAGCCTCTAGACCCAGTGATAGCCTCTAGACCCAGTGATAGCCTCTAGACCCAGTGATAGCATCTAGACCCAGTGATAGCCTCTAGACCCAGTGGTAATAGCCTCTCCCACTGCTGCTATAGTCTTGTCTATCCCTCGCTGTGCCCCAAGCTTCCTCCATCCCTCTGTAAATGACCAGTGTCTGGCTGGACACTCTCTCTCTTTCTATTAGGAACAGAATGAAATTCCCAGACAGAGAAATTAGATCTTGGATCATGGCCCCGAAGAACAACAGGAGAATTACAAAAACCTGAGACTCTTCTAGGGCCTGAAGGGAGTGAGTGTGATGTGTTATTGTCACACATTATTGTCACTCTGGGAGCAGGAGGAACGGTGCTGCCTCGAGGGCGGCCAGCGCGCGCCAGAACCACTGGGTGGTTACGGACTGTGTGTTCCAGCTGGAACAGGGACAGGACATTGTGTCGTTCCAGAGAATGGACGACTACCGTCCGTTCCGTGTTTCCCAAATGCTTATTATTTTCCCCAAACAAACAACTAGTATTTTCCTGGTTGTCCAGACGTGTTTTCTTTCTTTTGAGGCATCTGGTTTCATTTGGTCGTGCAGTTTTCAGATATATGAGTGAAAAATGTTAGTTTTTTTCCCTCTGAGGTATATTCCAACGCGTGCATGAATCTTACTTAGTCTGAGGAGTCACAAAGCAGCTAGCATTTACACAAGAACACACATGGAAACACTAAGAATGTACACAAACAGCACACTGTTTTAAGAGAATAACGCCACACAACAACATTGCTGTCCTGGGATGAACTGGAAGTTTTCTAACCACCTCTCTCTTTCTAGGCACACAGCCTGAGTGACATTCTTTAAACGGTCCAGTATGTCACACTCAAACTCTACAGTTCTAACAGTTTTATTGTAGTGATCTGGGAATGAGATCCCTGTAAATAAATATTCCATATACAAACGCGGCTTTGGTCTGGATGGTAAATGATAAATGGACTGCACTTATATATCGCCTTTATCCAAAGCGCTTTACAACAGCCTCTCATTCACCCATTCACACACACATGGTGGCAAGCTGCCATGCAAGGCGACGGCCGGCCCGCTCACTGGGAGCAGTGTCTTGCCCAAGGACACTTCGACATGTGGCTAGCCGGGGCTCGAACCGCCGATCTGCCAACCTTGCGATCATTAGACGGCGGCTCTACCTCCTGCGCCACAGCCGCCCCAAATGTTATATGGATAAAAGGGCTTTCTAAAATGAATGGGTAGTGGCCTCCCCAAAACTGGGTTTGTATATAAACATTGTCACTGCCAGGGGTGTTTCTAAGGGAGTGGAATCTCAGATTTTGGCCTTTCTGTCTCTGGTGCCTCTGTGAATTGTGATGCTTGCAGACACACACAACAGCTAATCTCTGACATTGCTGTCCATCTCCGGGATTATAATATTATTATTATTAGGGAGGATGATGTTGTTCTGTAACGTTCTGCTCCTTTAAGCCGGGCTAGTTCTAGACATGTCGTGACATTAGAATTATAAGGTTCCATCTCCATTTTTGTCAAAATTGAGTTTTTTACATAATCTGATCCATTAGGTGTTTATTAATGCCTGTGTGGTGTTATTTTTTAAAATGTTGAAATTTTTCAGTTAGTAATTCATAAAATACAAAGGTTCCATCTCACAAAACATAACGGAATGTAAAAACTTTGACGCTCAATATCTCTGAACTTCCCTAAACGGAGATAGAACCTTATCATTCTAAACGGAGATAGAACCTTATCATTCTAAACGGAGATAGAACCTTATCATTCTAAACTCAGGAAGTCCTTCTCTCCTAGCAGGAAGGTTGACTGAGAAGAGAACTCTCCCTCCCAGCGACAGCAGTTTGATTGTAATATTGATCCAATAGGAACTACACACTTAAGACGATAGAACAGTCACACTCACACGCTGTGTTTGCCAGAGTCGTCAAGTCACAACTTGCTTTCCTTTAGTCGTTCGCTAGGTGCACAATATCCCTTCTTGGCATTGGAAGTAAAAATCCTCAGATGTCTACCACCACCAGCCTCTGAGGCTTCTCAGTGTAGCAGGAGGGCCTTCAGCTCAGTCTAATGAATCTGTCTGCAGTCTGGAATTACATCCAGAAGGACCCACGGCAGGGTTGCATCATCCAGACCATGAACATACCTCAGAGGTCACTTGCAGCATATTGAGCAGACAGAGGAAACCTATGAGAAACGCTACAGGGCTGCATCCAACCTTACAAGGCTAAGCTGAGATATTTTCCTTTCACATTGTTGTATCGAGCACAACTACAGCAACTATGCCTGTATGCAAAACCAGAGCTGAGTAGAGCTGAGTTGGAACAGCTCTGTGGTGTGGTGGTTTTCTGCTCGAAATCACATGCCCACAGTGAATATAGAATATCTCCACAATCACAAGGGCCTTCATAATGATCTTGGTATCAAATGAAAAGCTAACACTTGTGGGGGTGACTGTAGAAGTGTCAGAATCAAAATATGTGCTACTGTGTCAGAGTAAATAGAGCTAGAACATTGTGAAAAATCTCAAATTCACTCTCCGCCTAACAGCTTTTACAGTGAATATCAGCTTGGAAACCTGACTGAATAAGGGTTAGGGTCAGGGTGGTTAGGGTCTGGGAGACTCACCGTGTCTCCTATCTTGAGGTCGGAACACTTCCTGAGGCCCGGGAGTGGCTGTCCGTCCTGGCAGGTGGCGGTGAAGGACAGGCCGATGTCCCCCGGGTGGTTCTCCACCGTCAGCTCCACCTGGGAGCGGATGTTCTGAGACACAAACAGAGAATACAGGCTACAGTTAATCATACAACAGTTAGTTCCGACCAAGTAATTTGATTGGACAAGAGGCATTCCATGAGTGCTGATATACAGTATAACAGCACTGGGACTTTTAACTATATGCATCACTCCGCCGCACAGATGTTCTACTAAATGACCGTTAATTAGACTACATGTTTGTGTTCAGGTTACTAGGCAACAGTCCATTTGAAGTTCAGTTGCGGAACTATTTTTTGTTTATTTTTATGATTAAATAAACAAACAAATCATAATATGTTGTCGCTTATTACTGTTAACTAATAAATCGCGCTGAAGAACTGTTGTATAAAAGCAATATCACACGAGAGGGAGTGTGTTATACTGAATATCAGCACGGCTGTGATTGTCTTCTACACGGCCTGCGACCTCGTACCTACGACCGAATCACAGCCGTGCTGATATTCAGTATAACACACTCCCTCTCGTGTGATTTTGCTGTATAAAATGACATACATGTATAAGTGCACACACATACACTCACTCACTCACATACATACTCTGATCGAAGACTCAAATCTTTAAACAAATTCAACAACAACAAAACAATCACAAACAATCTACAATAAGAGTTGGCACAGAGTGCTGCAGGCCTGGTGGTAACCACGGTAACCACCCCCATCTAGAATGTTAAATGTTTCCAGCGCCCCCTGGAAAATGGAGCCATTTTTCAAAAAATAACTAAAAAAATAAATAACTGCCACTCCAGCGTTTTATAATGAAACCAAAGCAGTAACTGCCTGTTAGCCAATCTGTTTGCACTCAGGGTGGAAAAGAGAGAAACACAGAGAGAATGGGGGTGGGGGGGGGGGGGTGAGAGAGAGAATAAAATGCCTTGGTTAGATTTACACAGTTAATTCTGCCTTTTTCTAACCCCCCCCCCCCCCCCCCCAAACCACAGCGGTTGGGCATGGATGGGTGCGGAGCGTGTGTGAGGACTCGAGGCAGCGGTGTGTGTGTGCCAGGCAGATGTGTGTGTGTGTGTGTGTGTGTGTGCCAGGCAGATGTGTGTGTGTGTGTGTGTGTGCCAGGCAGATGTGTGTGTGTGTGTGTGTGTGTGTGTGTGTGTGTGTGCCAGGCAGATGTGTGTGTGTGTGTGTGCCAGGCAGATGTGTGTGTGTGTGTGTGCCAGGCAGATGTGTGTGTGTGTGTGTGTGTGTGTGTGTGTGCCAGGCGGCCAGCCGGGCCTGAGCTTCATGGGCTTCATGTGTGTCCGCTCAGGCGTACTTTAACACTACAGAACTACAGACAGGCGTAACCAGAACCATACCCACCATGATGTGTGACAGAAACAGAGTGATTGATGACTCTTCTTTGGCCCATGAATAACATTTTTCTTCTCTGATGAATTGCTTTATGCATTTAAAGATTTAAAAGGTCCCATATTAGGAAAAAAACTTGCACACATACATTTGGGTCTCTGATGGGCTAACTAACTAAGACACAAACTGAAATAAAACAACCCAGTCAGTGTTGTATTTACTGTAGGTGTGTGTAACATGTCTATGGATGTTAGCACTGCCCATCGCTATCAATCTAGCACTGTTTGGTCATTTGCTTCCTTTGTTCTGCTCTGACAAATAGGCAATACGAGTTTGGATTTAAAGCGACAGACACAAAAACAGCCGGGTGAGAACAGGAGTGGAACAGAGGGGGATAGAGGCATGCTGGAATGCCTTTAGATTAACATGTGAGTGGTAGTTTCAGCTAAATGTAATGACATGTTTTGGGGACCCCAGGGACCTATATTAACTAGTTGAAAAATAGCAGAATATGACTCCTTTAAGGTCATGACCTCCCATGATAAAAGATGGAACAACAAACATTTGAGATTTGAGTCTTTGATCAGAGTTGTTGGTTTGAATAGTTTACCAAAACAAATAGCTGTTTTTTCTGTGTGTGTGTGTGTATGTGTGTGTATGTGTGTGTATGTGTGTGTGTGTGTGTGTGTGTGTGTGTGTGTGTGTGTGCGTGTGTGTGTGTGTGTGTGTATGTGTGTGTGTATGTGTGTATGTGTATGTGTATGTGTGTGTGTGTGTGTGTGTGTGTATGTGTGTGTGTGTGTGTGTGTGTGTGTGTGTGTGTGTGTGTGTGCCTCATCTGGCAAAGAGGAATATGATTTAATGCCGTTTTTAGCCTAAACTTAGTGTCCTTTTCCTTCACAGTGAAAAAAAACGTTGTTGTTCCACCTAACCACAGCGAGAAAAATGCTTGGCGTACTAAAACCACACAGCTCATTTGGAAAAAGATTTAGGGAAAATGTGACTAAATTGAGAACATTATTTGGTTTCAAAAACATTCAGAATATACAGAGGAAGACATTATTTCCTCCCTTGCATCGTTGCTTCCTTGCGAATCCTCCAGAAAGTGAATTATATAACTGCCTGCCTGCAGCACATTAACATTCAGACAGCCAAACCCCCGAGCCACTGTGACAGAGTATTCACTGACGTACATTCAACGTTTTTGTCTCCAGAACCACAGCTTAACACTTGGGAGAATGATGGATGTTTGGAGAATGGATTATGAGGGTGTTTTCTGACAATTATAAACCCCAACATCCAATTGAAAGCTTAACTTGAGTTAACTATGAGATAGATTATACTGTACATTTGGCAGGACCACTACTGGCGTATCAAATAGGCTATCCTCGTCTTACAAACTTCCAAGATACTGTTTTATGTTTCCAAATACAGAAAAAGGAAATAACCCTTCTTATCTGAAGGACAAATAATATTTTGTTCTAAATCTAATACTGTAGCACTGCAGTCTAGATGTCGTCCAATATAGCAAAGCTAAATCCCGATATAAATCTAAACAATGTAGCCAGGACAAATATTGAACAAACTTGAAACTTGGAAAAATAGACTCAGCAGCACAATGTGGTTCTGGCTCTCCAGTTGAATTCTTGGATTAAATCTTGTGTTGAAAATACACCAAGAATGTGGACCTCAAACTTTAACATACTGGAATCCATTTCCTGTGTGGTGGGGACTAGCAGGGGGTCTCAGGCAGGAGTTGGGACATAAACCTGTTCCTTATTCTGGGACCGTTCAGTGCCGATGCAGAGTTACACACACAGGACCCCAGAGTGAGGGCCAGGGGGCACCCCCAGACCCCCGAGACCACAGCAGAGAGACCATGTAGACTAGAGAGCATTTAGACTAGAGAGCATTTAGACTAGAGCATTTAGCCTAGAGAGCATTTAGACTAGAGAGCATTTAGACTAGAGAGCATTTAGACTAGAGAGCATTTAGACTAGAGAGCATTTAGCCTAGAGAGCATTTAGACTAGAGAGCATTTAGACTAGAGAGCATTTAGACTAGAGAGCATTTAGACTAGAGAGCATTTAGACTAGAGAGCATTTAGACTAAAGAGCATTTAGACTAAAGAGCATTTAGACTAGAGAGCATTTAGACTAGAGAGCATTTAGACTAGAGAGCATTTAGCCTAGAGAGCATTTAGACTAGAGAGCATTTAGACTAGAGAGCATTTAGACTAGAGAGCATGTAGACTAGAGAGCATTTAGACTAGAGAGCATTTAGACTAGAGAGCATTTAGACGAGGCTCTCCTCTGCAAGGAACACCTCATCTGTTCTCCTTCAGAGCCAAGCGGCTATCCAACCACCTGAGACTTCAACCAACTGGGAAACAACCAACATCCGATAATATTTGATGTCCATCGTGTGCCTATTCCCTCCAATAATGGACATTGGCCAGGGGGGCTTGGTGTGTTGTGGGGTCTTGTAAATATACATACTGCCTGGTATTTATATGTTGACACTGAAAAGACAAGTAGTCATTGTGTGCCACCGTCACAATACAATGTGGCCCAGCGGAGGCCGGTGGAGGTAGAAATCGGAGGACAGGCTCATTGTATTGGCATGGAATGGCATGAGGAATGGCATCAAACACACTGGTGGAGTTTGGACATTCCATGGACACCAGCTCTGCGGTGACACGACCCCCCTCTCTGGGATGGGCCGGATGCAGAGAGGATCAGGCTTGTTTCTTTACTCACAGCAGGAGAGATCACTTCAAAGACCTTTCTTTCACTCTCTTTCATTCTTTCTTTCTGTTTTGTGCTCTCTCTCACACACACAGAGAGAGAGAGAGAGAGAGAGAGAGAGAGAGAGAGAGAGAGAGAGAGGAGGGAGGGAGAGGCAGAGAGAGACAGAGAGAGAGAGAGGGAGAGGGAGAGGCAGAGACAGAGAGAGAGAGAGACAGCGAGAGAGACAGACAGCGAGAGAGACAGACAGAGAGAGAGACAGACAGAGAGAGACAGAGAGAGAGATAGAGAGAGAGGGAGGGAGAGAGAGGGAGAGAGGGAGAGGGAAAGAGAGAGAGAGAGAAAGAGAGAGAGACAGAGACAGAGAGAGAGACAGAGAGGGAGATAGAGAGAGAGAGAGGGAGGGAGAGAGAGGGAGAGAGGGAGAGGGAGAGAGAGAGAGAGAAAGAGAGAGAGAGAAAGAGAGAGAGAGACAGAGAGAGAGAGAGAGAGAGAGACAGAGAGAGACAGAGAGAGAGAGAGAGACAGAGGGCTATAGAGCCCCTTCTTTACTTACATTGTAGGCATTAACGATCAGTTGGATGATGTTCTTGGAGTCTTGGTCCAGAATCTCCACCGTGGTTCCAGGTATCAAAGCAGTAAAATTCTTCAAACACGAAAAGACAGTGAAAATGTTGTTATTCTATAATACACAACGAATGCAGCAGTTAATTAACATATCATCAAAGGCAACCATATAAACCACACACAGCTGACAGACGTACCTTGTAAATGACATATAGTCTCTTGGTCACAGCGAAGATGAGATAGATGTTGTTCTCAGCCAGCTTCTCTCCCAGGAGAGCCAGGGAGGGATAATCCTACAGAGAGATATAAAACATGTTCAAGGAATTTCGTCACATGTTAAAGCTATTTCTTCACACTTAGCCCTGGCTAGCTCTGGGGGCTATGAGCTCCCAGCTCCGTGTCAGGAAGTTAGTGAAGGGAAGTCATCGCTCTTCTTATTCCAGTGTTGTGTTTACATCAGGGTTTCCCCTGACATTTTTCCTCCTCATGGGTGGAAAGGCCTGAGAGATTCTGCTTGAAGTGGTTTACCCAGACTTAGAGGTCTTCATTACTGTACTGGTGAGTAAGAAACAACTTCCTCACTAAATGGGACTTTTTTTACTTTGGCTGTGATTTTTAGCTGCAAAATTATTCCCATTGTAGGGGAATCAATCAACAGAATTTCAATTGAAATGGACCATGAGCGACATTTGGCTTTCACAGCTTTTCCAGTTGAACGGTTGCCCTGAACACTGAAACAGTGCGATGAACGCTGATCCAGGAAGCTTGTGTTCCGTCCCACAATCAGATGAGAGGAAACCATCTTAGCCTCTTTAGGGATTAGCCAAACAAAGGATGGTCTTGAAATTATTTTGTATTTGTGTTGGAATACTGCCACTCCATTTAATGTGACAGATTAAAGACATCTAGACTAGTCCTCTGGACTAGACCAAGTGACATACATGGAACACTGTTTTGAGAATAGACAAAATACCACAAATGTTTAAATAAATAAAGTTAATATAATTGAAATCCGCATGACGCTAATACATTTTGATTGCATTACCTATTCGCCTTCAAGCGACAACCTAAAAGACTACAGTAGATCAAAAGCTGTCTCCGTCAGATTCAATCTTGTAACACAAACAGTCATTTTGAAAGGTAGATTGGCTTCACGTGGGTTTTGCCGCTTCTTCCATCCATGTGTCCCCATTCAAGCTTTACCCCCCCCTTCTTATTCCATACCGTAAGTGGCCTTCTAACTGACGTTGTTAAAGCTACGGTTAGCATGACGCGTATGCCTGACAGGAGTTAAGCAGGGCCAATTGGGAATGATGTGAGTTCCAAATAAAGTCATTTGGTGTTACTGTCGTTATCTAGGACCAAAGCCAAGCCGAGTCAAGGCTTTGCTTCCTTCCTTCTTATCAACATCAGGCCTGGTCGCTATCAAAGTATCAGACACAGCGCTGTGTCCTCCGCTAGATCATCTTTAGTCAGCGCTGTTAGCTGTTAGCTTAGCCTCAAAGCAAACATCTTTATGTTCAACGTCCGTTTCTCAAGCTGCTCGAGTACACAGTGGCACAACTATGAAGTCAACAGTATCTTAGCAACACTTACTCATCCTAACCATCTCAGAATATGGATAAAAAAAAGAACCTAGCTGCATATTACAACGGGTAGACTGTATTTAAATGTATGTAAACACCACCGCTCATCCGTATTATAAAGCATCAGACTTAGCTGAGGTGCTGGAGCTGAAGAGTATCAAATGGGACGGAAAGAAAATAAATCAACGTTTTTTATTTCGCACGCTGCCTGTAGAAGGTCTATGACCGAAAGCTCATGCGCAATAAAAAAGTTGCACAGTTTTTGAGTGTGCGCATGCTTCTAATCATCCCCTGAGGTAAACAGGTCAAACGTCCCCTCCTCTTACCATCTTGGTGGAGCCGCTGTACTCGTTCTTCTCGTTCAGGTGGCACTGTCCGTCGTGGGGCTGGACCAGGCCCCCCAGCTTGCCGTCCAGAGCCAGGTGGGGGACGTCGTCAGTAGCGAACACCAGCAGGTGGAAGGCCTCCTTCCTCCAGCCTATGCTCTTCTATTCATTCAGACAAATAAAGGTGATTGATTGAACAATCATCATATGACCAATTTGGGGCAAGCACATCATTCTAAATCCTCAAAATCGGTTCATTGTCCATAAAAGACAATTCATACACACAGTGAACACATAAGCCTGCAGTTTCTAGGGTGGTGAGTGGTGACCATTTAGGGTCAGTCTACTGCTACTATCAGAAATCAATACTTCATAAAAAGGTGGAACCCCCCTATCACTTTCCATCAGCTTGACGACCACTGACCCAGAGATGATGAGGCGTAAGAGCTGGGCGGGCAGACGTAAACAAGGAAAAAGACAACACAAGTGCTTTATCCAGAAGGCCATTATCACTGGGACAAACAGAGGCAGACAAAAGGCCCGTGGCAGAGCGAGCAGTGAGCATTAGTGTCAGAGTGCTGACTAATGTCACAACGCTAAACAAATGTGACCTTTCAACAAGCGTGGGCATGAAGGCCGCTGTTTGTGACGCCCCAGTACATCATGTACTGTACCACTGTATACAATAGAGATGTGTGCTAGCCTAGCGTCGAGACGTGTGCTAGCTAGCGTTGAGAGAAAAGGCCTCTTGAAAAAAACGAAAACAACATTGTTTTCTTCTTATGCAGTGTGTCTAAAACTAAAACCGTGCTGTCATGAATGTCTGTTTATCATTAGGAGACAGTTATGTCATGTTGCCATGACTGCTTCCTGTCCATAGCTGTAGGAGCAAACCACGTTTTTTTATCTTAACAGAAACTAACCAGCATTATGTGAGTATTAAAGAATGTTCAGCTATGCGAGTCACTAATTAAAGTAGTGAGTGACTGATTTAAACAAAGAAATACTGTATATAGTCTTTAGAGCACCACAGTTCACACAGCACCAAAACTTGAGAGACAGACAGACACTGCTTTTGCCAAATTACAAGGTGGCTCTCATCATCACTCTCTTCCTGTAACAGCAATTGAACTCCCAGCCAAACACCGGGACTTGACCGAGCCTGTTTCTTCTGACTAGACCTCTTGTTTAACCAGCTGCGGCAACCAACTCCTCCTCCCTGTTTAACCCCCCCCTCCCCCTCCCCCCCCACTGGTGCTTCTAATTAACAGAGTCGATATGAGCAGTTGAGCACACAGTCTATGTCTCTGGCTTGATTGATTGACAGCCCCACCTTGCAAACGGCAGCCTGCAGGATGGCGTCGAACCCGCCCTCCGGAGCGTCGCGGTTGCGGGACACCATCTGCTTCTGCACCTCCTCGTTGAAGCGGTCCACCTTGTCCGTCAGGGACAGGAGGTGGCGGAACCCGAAGGAGGGGACGCAGTTGGGGAACAGCTTGTATCTGTGTGGGAGAGAGAGAAAACCGTTCGGAAGGGCTTAGCGACCTTACGTAATAGTTTCCGATACAGAGGTTGACCTCTGACCTCAGAGGTTGACATTCCCACACACTCTGCAACCGACTCGACACACATCCTGAGTGTGGGACTGAATATGTTGGATGTTTCCGGAGGGGCGGGAGGGGGGAGGGGTGGGGGGGGAAACAGAGGTGTGTTATTGGAGGCAGTGGTGGACTCAGGCTGTTTGAAGGGCAGGGGGGGGCGAAAAGAAACAAAGGGCACCTACTGCACAACATGGGACCCCATCAGTGCACATGGTCATGTTTAGAGTATTGGAAGGGCAGCCAATAGGGCACATCCTCAAATTTTTGCCACTCAAAAGGGCACTTAAGACAGACGTTTTTCAACCGTGGGGGCACCAGGAGGGGCAATCGCCCCCCTGCCCCCCCCTGAGTCCACCAGTGATTGGAGATGACAAATGAGGCATAGACGTTGTCATCTGTCCCTTTAATGTTTTCCCGCAGTGGCTGTGTGACACACACACACATATACACGTACACACATACACATACACACACACATATATACATACACATACACACACATATACCTACACACACTCACACACCCACACACCCACCCACTCTCTCTCTCTCTCTCTCTCTCTCTCTCTCTCACACACACAGACACACACACCACACACACACACACACACACACACACACACACACACACACACAGAGAGACAACCCAGGGCATAACCTACTTGGGCAGCGATGCGTAATGAAGCAGTAAGTTAGTGCAGCATAATCTCACCTCCAGGGCAAATGTGGTTAGCGACCGGCAGCTTTTCAGCCCAGTTCTAAATCTATTCTGTTTCCTTTCAGCCTACTGCCATCACACACACACACACACACACACACACACGCACACACACACACACACACACACACACACACACACACACACACACACACACACACACACATCCCCACCATAACAACAGACATGGAAGGCTGGTGGTGTCCATTTTGTGAGCCTGGTTTACGGTATCTTAGTTAACCAGAATCAGCGCTTCTTCCACATCAAAAAAACTCTCCAAATGTCAATCATAGACAACCAGAGAATAGAACAAGAAAACTGTTGCAGATATTTAAGAGGCAAAGCATCACCTCCCTTTTTTGTAAGTTAAAATATTCATTTCACGCTTGTTGCTTCTAGATTCAAACCGCAAAAAACAAAACATTGCCTCAAACAACTGCACTGTCTGCCCCCCATTTAGTTCCCACTCCAAACCCACGAGGACAAATGACTGGACTATGAAAGTCCGTCGTAGACTGAAGACCTGGAGCTGGAACTTTTGGAACTTTTTACTTATTGAGCCTGCACTGTTTTATGTATTTTATTGAATGTTTTCTGTTTTCTGTATTGAATGTTTTCTGCCCTAACTGAGCTGTTTGACAACAAAATTTCCCCATTGGGGACAATAAAGGTTTTCAATCAATCAAAACCCATCTCTTCAGGACAGGTTACACCTTAACTGCTCCTCCTGAGACATCTACTGCCCCCCAGCACTGAGTCTCCTGAGACACCCACTTTCCCCTCTACTGTGTCCCCTAAGACTTCTATTGCCCCCCTTGTACTGTTTCTCTGTTTCTCCAGTGTCTATATAAAAAACAAAAACAACAACAACAACCTAGGTTTAGAAGAATAAACTCTCCACAGTATCAGTGGCCCCGGGCCTGAGCTAGATTACTCTTCCTGCTACGACTGGTGGATTGATGACTCACTTGCTTAAGTCAAATGTATCGATTGTAAGTCGCTTTGGAATAAGGCGTCTGCTAAAATGCCAAAAATTTCAATGTAAATGTAAAATAAAAGGTGTAGCGGCAGTGTCCCTCTCACCCATTGCAGGGGTTGTCCTGGTACTTGTCTGCCGTGTAGGAGAAGGGGGACATGTTCTTGTCCACAAAAGATCCGAAGCCCAGCCGGAAGTTACTGGTGAGTTTGCCCATCTCGTCCGCCAGCTTGGTCCCCAGGTTACGGATGGTGTCCAGGTCGTCTTTCATGGAGAGTGAGAGGTCCATCAGGTAGTACAGGTCCACAGGGTAGTCCTCCACCTGCCGCACCTGCATCCCGAACGACGTCTGATCACCTGGAGGAGAGGAGGAAGGAAGTTGTGTGTCGTTGACAGAGCCTTCAGCGTGGCCGCACCTACCCTCTGGAACTCTCTCCCCACAGTGATCCACAACGCCCCCACCCCCCACCCTGGACTCCTTCAAACTAGCCCTCAAAACTCATCTGTTCTCCAAGGCCTTTGGCCCCTAGTCATTGTTTCAGTTTTGCTTTGTTTGTTTTCTGTTTTGTTTGTCCGATCATTCCCTTGTAAAAAATAAAAAAAGCGTCCTTGGGCCTTTTGAAAGGCGCTATATAAATTAAAGTTATTATTATTATTATTGCGTTGCTCAGTCAACAGATTGATCGATACCATTCTAAGAATTTAATTCTTAAGCTGCGTACGGAGTCGCAACTATCGAGACTACAGGATGTTAGCAACACTTAATGAATCTTACCTACCTCAAAATAACCTAGCTGCGTGTTACAAAGGGTCGCTATTTGGTAATTGTGTTTATATTTTAAAACATAGGCTACCGTATGTCCCCTCTACAGTCTACAGATCAACCAGCAACTTTTGTCTTTGAATACATTCGAAGAGGAAAGCCATGTGGCGGCTGTGTCTCAGGAGGTAGAGCCACCGTCTAATGATCGCAAGGTTGGCAGGTCGGCGGTTCGAGCCCCGGCTGGCCACATGTCGAATTGTCCTTGGGCAAGACACTGAACCCCAAAATTGCTCCCAGTGAGCGGGCCGGCCGGCGCCTTGCATGGTAGCTTGCCGCCATTGGTGTGTGAATGTGTGTGTGAATGGGTGAATGAGAGGCCGTTGTAAAGTGCTTTGGATAAAGGCACTACTATATAAGTGCAGTCCATTTACCATTTACCATGTTGACATCAATGAGATTTGCAAATGTGTTTACTAACTAACTGCAACTTTATGTCATAACCTTTCTCAACCCGTTTTTAAATCCTGTGGTTCTGGCCACAAACTGCTGGTTCTGAGGAGCTGAACCGGGCTTACCTGGCCTGAGACTCAGAGAGATCTTCTGGGGCATGATCTGGATGACGTTGTACTGGGTCGGCCCGGAGCCTTTGGTGCTAAGGGGCTCGCTCCTCAGCACTCTGGTGGTGCTCCTGGGACTCTCGATGAACTGGGCCTCACAGCCCCTCTTCTGCAGGTTCTGAATCAGGTCACACCGGGACATCAAGGTCCGAACCCTCCCAAACTCCTACGAAGGGGAAACACAGAGGAAACACTGTCTGTCATGGAATGTACACTTACATATTGTGGGTCTCACCTAGAACGGGTAGAGTAAAGGTGTGAACATAACAGGGTAAATATTAATTTGTAATCTTTTAAGAGTGGAGAGAGATTGCTAGTGTTGCATGTAACACCAGGAGAGGCTGGTGCAGGTAGGAATCGGGGAAAACTGTCTCATGGTAAATGCATGGAGCGGAAAGAGAGACGCTATGTTTCTACCTGCACCAGCCTCCCCTGACGTACACATAACAGTGACTGCAGTACTGCACAGGTGTTCTCTTACATCAGGTTTGGTTTTGGCTCATAAAACTCAAATGTCCTCACTCCACTCCTGAGCTTTCTTTTTCCCCCCATTTCGTCTGAGTTTGAAATATTACACTACTAGAGTATCAAAGTCTGTGTGTTTTTAATGTGGATACCGTACTCATGAACTGCACAAAGCCTGTCAAAGGAGAATTTCTGTCACTCTGTGAGAGACAATAAAGCAATCTTGAATCTTGAAGTCCTCAGACCAGTCTAGCGACCAGCTATTGCTTAGGTCGGCATGAGTCATGACATATTTAAAAGTGTAGTTTTGGGCATTCCTGCCACCTCGACACTAGGGCATTGTGAACTTCACACACACACACACACACACACACACACACACACACACACACACACACACACACACACACACACACACACACACACACACACACACACACACACACACACACACACACACACACACACACACACACACACACACACACACACACACACACACACACACACACACACACACACACACACACACACACACACACACACACACACACACACACACACACACACACACACACACACACACACACACACACACACACACACACACACACACACACACACACACACACACACACACACACACACACACACACACACACACACACACACACACACACACACACACACACACACACACACACACACACACACACACACACACACACACACACACACACACACACACACACACACACACACACACACACACACACACACACACACACACACACACACACACACACACACACACACACACACACACACACACACACACACACACACACACACACACACACACACACACACACACACACACACACACACACACACACACACACACACACACACACACACACACACACACACACACACACACACACACACACACACACACACACACACACACACACACACACACACACACACACACACACACACACACACACACACACACACACACACAGGGCAGGAATGTGGCACGTGTGTACCTCTGTGGCGCACCAGGCGCAGCTCGGGTGGATGAGGAGACATTCTTCACAGGACGTCGCGCTGCCGCTCATACAAACGTTCAGGCCTGAGAGAGAAAGAAGGGTTAGGTTAACCTAGGGTTAGGCCTGAGAGAGAAACAGAGAATGGAGAAATAAACACTGTTTTCCACAACAACTCTATTGAACATGGGATGGGATCCATAATTCTGGTTAATGACCCTTGTTGATTTCCGCTTATCCAGAAACGCGTGCTTATGTTATGGACAAGGGCATTATAACACAGCTGATTGAACAATAAACACATGCATAAACATGTCATATTATGACATATATCACATTTACATTAATATGGCGTACTATTAGCTACATCTTTACATTCGTGTGTGCCCGAGCACGAAGGCTGAATGTTTACCAGTGAAAGCAGCATTGACCATGTCATGAGAAGTGTCAGTAATAGATTATGTTGTTGTTTATACAATCGGCTTATACGATGTGTAATCACTCAGGGATAATCACCCAACTATACTAAACTGGACCGAATTAAATTCCAAAGACAATCTCAACAACAAGCAATGTAAACTCACTGGAAACTATCTGGTGCGGGGGGCAACATTGTAGCAACATTGTCTCAGGAGTTCCGTGGGCTACAGTAACCCCCGTCCCCTGTTTGGAGAGCGTGTTTACACACAACTACAGCTGCTCGCCAAGAGATGGATTTTACTAACTACTGTTACAAAAACATCCTTAGATCAAACGTTTAACAATCCAACGCAAACTTCTAACTTCCTCTTCTTACCTTGGACATTGTGCAGCAGTATTTCCAGCACCAAGCAGCCCAGAGCTGTGCGATACACCAACAACCGCGGGACCCACATCCTTCCTCTGTTTAATAATAATAAGTCCGTTTAGTTATTCAATAATAATCTCTGTTTGGGAAGTGTTTTCCGGCACCGGTGTGACTATGAAGTCACTAGTTTCATTAGATCCACGACCTGCCCTGGTCCATTTTTTGGTCCTCTTTGTCCATGTCTCCTCCAGGTCTCCTCCTGTCCCCCTAACCCTCTAAACACACACCACTACGCATTGTTCCTCTGAAGCATTCCTCAAAAACCCCAAATGTTGTATGAGTCTGAATCCTCCTAGGCTGAAGTCACAGAAGTGTGATTTTCTCTGTTGTTGTTGGGTTGTTCTGCAGCCTGAGTCCAGAGTTCACCAGAGTTCATCAAACTAATGTCGTTTATGTTTCCAATAACTTCCTCCGATCGGTTTGTAAACAATTAATAATCCAACTTCCTTTTGCGCTTCTTGAGTTATTATCAAATACGAGTCTGGCGTCTAAACACGCAAAGAGATCAGGGCTGAGGAACGTCTAGAGTCGCTTTGTCAGTCCCTCTGTCCCTCCTAGTCCCACCAGGGGGCTCCGCGCATGCGCAGACGGGAGGGGGAGCACAGCACACCAAAACTACAACATCTTCATATTCAGAGTCAAATACAGAGTAAAACAACGGGCAGCAAGTGAACACGGTGACTGTATGGAGATGGACCTGCCTGTCATTCACTAGCTGACAGCCCGAGACAACTGCAGGCGTGTGTGTGACCTCTGTTAGGCGTGTGTGTGACCTCTGTGACCTCTGTTAATTGGATAATTAGGTGACCTGACCACCTGTTACAGACGCCACTGCGCATGCTGCATCCCATACAATGTGGTGGTCTACATCGGATCAATACAATTTAGATCAGTAGTATCAATGCTAGGAGGAGGAGGGCATATTAGAATGTCTCCGCCTCAAGAGATATAATGTATTATGTAGTACAGATAACACGAAAGCTACTCCCTATTGCCTTTACTTAGACTGTGTTTGTGTCCAACCCTGTGGTTCCACACCACTATCCAAGTCCAACCACAAGCAATTATGCTGTCCCCCACAAATGATGAAGCCACCTCCTTGTGTGAATTGTTTGTGGAGTGACAGAGTGAATATGTATTAAAAAATAAAAAAAATAAAATAAAAAAACATGCCTGTAGCTCTAAGAGGGCAGGATTTGTGCTTGTTCAAAGTTTGGTGGGGGTCGGACAACAAGTCTAATTAGCCGACAATCCAACAGGCTGAGCTTATATGTCCTTATAGGCTGCAGATACGTACTTCAGTTACAGTCCTACTACAGGACTCCTGATTTCCTGACAAACTGGACAGGAGGAGAGAGATATGCTTTTTGGAAATTGCAACTTCTTGGAATTTCAGTTGTTACTATAGCGCCCCCCTGTGGCAAGACGCAGCATTCACCCAAGTTTCGTAAACATTGTCCCAGTGATGTCTGAGAGTTCACGTGTGACATTCAACAACAGATGGAGACAGATGCACTGTCCCCTCCCCGATTCCAACGTGAGGGACAATAATGTGAGTTTACACTATCCATACATCTACTGCCCCCCAGCACTGCGTCCCCTGAAGACACCCGTCTTTCCCCCTCTACTGTGTCCCCTAAAACTTCTATTGCCCCCCTTGTACTGTTTCTCTGTTTCTCCAGTGTCTATATAATAATAATTAAACTTTTTTTTTAAAAGTCTAGGTTTAGAAGATGGTGATAGAAGTAGATGTTTCCTTCTAGCACAGAGACTGCCAATGGCCCCGGGCCTGAGCTGGATTACTCTTCCTGCTACGACTGGTGGATTGATGGTTCACTTGCTTAGTATTCAAATGTATTGATTGTAAGTCGCTTGAAGAAGAAACACAACCAACAGACAAACTCTGAGGAGCTGTGAAGTTAACAGACAGCTGTGACGTTAACAGCAGTGAGCAAATACTGTAGTAATTTGCCAAAATAAAGGATTAAATAAACAAACAAATCATAACAGAACATTTTTGATCCACAAAAACATAATGAACTATGGCAATCAAGGTACCCAAGGCAATCAAGGTAGCAACCTGTCTTACAACATAAAAAATAAATAAAATGGAGATAGAACCTTATAATTCTAACGTCACGCAGTGCCAGAGGAGGTGGGTGAGGCACAGCTGGTGGTCCGCCTCTCCAGGCTGCAGCGCAGGGGGCTGAGAGACCACCTGGGCACAGGTACGGAGATGTAACTTCTACATGGAAATAAGCCTGCCTCGTTCCCTTGTTATTTCATGGCTGAATCGTGACGTAAGAATTATAAGGTTTTATCTCAATTTTTGTCAAAATTGAGTTTTTTACATAATCTGATCCATTAGGTGTTGATTAATGCCTGTGTGGTGTTATTTTTTAAAATGTTGACATTTTTTGAGTTAGTAATTAATAAAATACAAAGGTTCCATCTCACAAAACATAATGGAATGTAAAAACTTTGACGCTCAATATCTCTGAACTCACTATCTCTCCTACTGTCTCCTTGGTGTTTTAACATGTTGACATCAGTGAAACATAAACAGTTATTGTGGTGTGTGTGTGTGTGTGTGTGAGAGAACCTGTGTGTGTGTGTGTGTCTGTGCACATTTTGGTATTAGTGTGTGTGTGTGTGTGTGTGTGTGTGTGTGTGTGTGTGTGTGTGTGTGTGTGTGTGTGTAGTCATGACAACATGTAGTCATACTCAATATGAGATCATGTTTTTAGATTGAATACAGAGGGGGGTACACACACACACACAAAGTGCTAACATTGTTTAATACATTTAACAGCATACAGTCTAGACATGCAGACTGATGGAATGCGGGGGGGGGGCGGGGGGGTTAGACCACGGCCCGGAACAGGAAGGAGAGGGCGGCTCCAAGCGCCATACCCAGACCCAGGAAGAACGTCATCATGGCGCCGGCCGTCTCTGCTTCATGCGGAGCTACCTTCCTGTAGAGACAGAAGAAGAAGAAGAAGAGGGTTAGCTAGGCTACGCTCAGCTGGGATGGAGGTTGGAGGGTGTAGTGAGGTGGTTATGGGTAGTGTAGTGTGTAGTGAGGTGGTTGTGGGTAGTGTAGTGTGTAGTGAGGTGTGTAGTGAGGTGGTTATGGGTAGTGTAGTGAGGTGGTTATGGGTAGTGTAGTGTGTAGTGAGGTGGTTGTGGGTAGTGTAGTGTGTAGTGAGGTGGTTATGGGTAGTGTAGTGTGTAGTGAGGTGGTTGTGGGTAGTGTAGTGTGTAGTGAGGTGGTTATGGGTAGTGTAGTGTGTAGTGAGGTGGTTATGGGTAGTGTAGTGTGTAGTGAGGTGGTTATGGGTAGTGTAGTGTGTAGTGAGGTGGTTGTGGGTAGTGTAGTGTGCAGTGAGGTGGTTATGGGTAGTGTAGTGAGGTGGTTATGGGTAGTGTAGTGTGGTGGTTATGGGTAGTGTAGTGTGCAGTGAGGTGGTTATGGGTAGTGTAGTGTGGTGGTTATGGGTAGTGTAGTGTGTAGTGAGGTGGTTATGGGTAGTGTAGTGTGCAGTGAGGTGGTTATGGGTAGTGTAGTGTGTAGTGAGGTGGTTATGGGTAGTGTAGTGTGTAGTGAGGTGGTTGTGGGTAGTGTAGTGTGTAGTGAGGTGGTTGTGGGTAGTGTAGTGTGTAGTGAGGTGGTTATGGGTAGTGTAGTGAGGTGGTTGTGGGTAGTGTAGTGTGTAGTGAGGTGGTTATGGGTAGTGTAGTGTGCAGTGAGGTGGTTATGGGTAGTGTAGTGAGGTGGTTGTGGGTAGTGTCGTACTTGGGGCCGTAGTTCATGCACAGGGAGGCCAGGTAGCCGTTGCTGAGGGCGAAGGGGATCATGAAGCTGATGAACCAGCCGTCGTGCAGGAAGTAGACCGGCAGGAAGCGACGCGGCTGGGCGTTGCACAGCATGAAGAGAGGGATGAAGATCACCCTGGCAACCAGCAGCCCTGGCAACAGCATGCTGTCCTGCCCTGGCTGGGAGACACACACACACACACACACACACACACACACACACACACTCAGTGCTCTGATCAGGTTATCAGCCTGGTTATTGATTAACGATCGATGACATCACACACTCTCAGGTCAACACTCCAGAAACGGGCACTGTGGTGTGTGTGTGTGTGTGTGTGTGTGTGTGTGTATGTGTGTGTGTGTGTGTGTAAGTGTGTGCGCGCGTGAGTGCGTTGTGTGCGTGTGTGTGTTGTGTGCACGTGTGCGTTGTGTGCGTGTGTGTGTGCATGCGTGTGTGTTGTGTGTGTGTGTGTGTGCGTGCATGTGTGTGTTGTGTGCGTGTGTGAGTGTGTGTGTGTGTGTGTGTGTGACCTACCCACATACACACAGCGGTGAAGCTCCTGCCCGCCCAGTCACACAGGTTGAACAGCAGGAAACACGAGACAGGGATGAAGTAGCCCTCTGAGAGACACACACACACACACACACACACACACACACACAATTAATTAATTCATTATTTCCTGTAGAGAGGTGGAGGTCTTAGGCAAGGCAAGTTTATTTGTACAGCACATTTCATACAAATGGGGCAATTCAGAGATGCACTTTTTTAACCACCTGCCAGCTGTACAAAGACATCAGAGACACGTACTTCCACTGACCACCAACACACAGAAACACTGGACCAATGTCATAAAACTGCCACATCTGCTGGGTGGAGTACCACAATGTGCCACCATAAGACTGTAAATAAGTTTAATCATTTAT
>NC_137677.1:65917834-65925334 GCF_963989245.1 Nansenia antarctica
TAGTAACTTATATTGATAGTAAATAGTTAGGGTTAATAGTTAATATAAATGGGGCAACTTTTATCAAGTTACCAATAATATAGCAAGCTAGCTAGAATGGAAGGGGAGTAACTTTAGAAATTGGCGTTACATTAGTTAGTTAGCTAAGCTGTAGCTGCCTATGTTAACAAGTTGTTGATGAGCTAGCAAGCTAACCAATGCTAACGTTAGCTAGCAAACGACACGTGGGGGCGCTATAGGGTTAATAGTTCGGGTTACATTTAGCTATTAAATTGTGTCTAAACTTGTCCGGTAGCCTATATCAGACCCGTTAGTCAGTTTGAGATGAGAAATGAACAGAGAAAAGCAGGAAGAGCAGAAGAGGAATAACTCACCTGTTGACCCGAGAGAAGTTGGAGTAATGACAATAATCACCGTTATCTGTTTGAACATAAACACTTAACAACAGCCACGCGCATCATTCCATTCCATGTATGTATTCAATGTACAAAGACGATATGAAAATGAACGTTATTAAAACAATTATAATAAAAAAATCCTTGAAATGATTGAGATCAAAATGATGTACATTAAATGAATAATACGCTTTGTGACTGAATTTCCCCACGGGGATAAATAAAGTATAATTGAATTGCACTCATCTGATACACTGCAATACTCGTTTATAAACACGTGGGGGCGCCATTGTCACGGCCATATTGCCTCTGTTCAATATTCGACTGAATTAAAATAATGAAAAGTGTTGACATGCACCTCATGTACATCATTTGTAAATCCCACAGTTGGTTTTCTAGCTAGCCAGCTAGATGTCTCAGTGCACTTTGGATAAAGCGATGTTTAGCTTGAATTACATACAAATCACAAAATGATCTTGGACCAAAATACTTTTTCCCCCCTTTTTTTTTCTTTCTTTCCTAACACCAGGGGAGCCACCCCTCCTAAATTTCGTTGTTTGGTACCTGTACTGTAGCAATGACAATAAAGACCATTCATTCATTCATTCATTCATTCATATCAGATCTCCTCCCACCCTATATTCCCGCAAGGTCCCTAAGGTCAGCTGAGACTAATCAGCTAATAATTCCCAGAGTAAAAACGAAACACGGTGCAACAGCTTTCAGTCACGCTGCTGCATGCTCCTGGAACAAACTCCCTGAAGAAATCAAACAGGCCCAAACCCTTAAAATATTTAAATCTAAGCTAAAAACCTTCATGTTTTGCAGCAGTTATGATTAAACACAAACACAGCGTCTTTGAGCCTCGGAAAAGCGCTATATAAATCCAATGAATTATTATTATTATTATTACTTCTATCAATGTCTTTTTTCCATTAACTATTGTCTTTTTAAATGTTTTATCTATTTACTTCTTATATTTGCTTTTATTCATTGTCATTTTTATTTTCTTATTCTCCTCTTGCTGTAATTTTAAATAATGCATGTAAAGCACTTTGAATTGCCCCTGTTGTGTGAAATGTGCTATACAAATAAACTTGCCTTGCCTTGCCTTGAATTTAGGTCGGCCATTGAAGCCTGCCATTGGTCAGTTCCTGGGGGGTATTCCATCCTTGTCCGCTAAAGGAAAATCCAAATAAATCTGTGGCTGTGTTCGGAATGGCATACTAGAATACTATTCATACATATGACGTGTACGCATGACGTAGATTTTGAGTATGCAGTGCGTTCACACTTTATAGTATGTGGAATTTGAGTATGCGAGAAATCTATTATGGATACTAGATTATCCCGAATCTCAGAGTACGCGATGAGACCAGACTATTGGACCACTCAATGCATTGCATTTTCAGCCTCGTCAAACTGCGTCATACAAACTCATCATACACCTGTTGTTTACATGGTCCGAGAGCCTGGAAACCGAAATCTCGCAATAAATATAGTTTTTGCACAGATTTGAGTGTGCAGACGCTGCTTTTTTGCAATCTATTTGATACTCTTCAGCTGCAGCACCCCGGCTAAGTCTGATCACGGATGAGCGGTGGTATCTTCACTTATTTGGGAAATTTACATGGTGAAATGCATTCCTAGACTTGAAATGCATAAAATCCTTTAAGTTTATTTGTGTCTTACACACGCATCATCCTTGGACAACTGTTTAGAGGAACCCATGGTTTTTAACACCAGACACATATACAGTTCAACCCTGGAATTATATTCATCTGACTCATTGAAGCCCTAATGAGCCACCTTGGTCTGGGTCTCAAAAGGTAACAAAGAATAATACTAAAGGGTTCCCAAGCTTTTGCCCTTTTCCTTTTTTTATCATTTTAAAACTCTGAAAAATTAAAAGAAAGAGAAACCGTTGCTTTAAAAATTTGCAGAAAGGTGTCATGTTTAACTTTGTAGCATTTAGTGTTCAGGTTTGCTTTCAATCACTTGGAGATTAATTGTAACACATTTAAACCAGGGGTGGCCAAATGTTTTCACCCCACTGTACATACAAGGCCAAGACAGACAATATGAACATCAACATGATTTGATAACAATTTATTTTAGAAAATAAAATGTACAATCTCTAAGAAAATAAATATGTATTAGACATTTTTACAAATTAAAATACCTACACTCTCACAGCACCCAACTCAAACACATTCATAAAACACACACACACACACACACACACACACACACACACACACACACACACACACACAGGGAGTCTCCTAAAGAGAAATGTTTGACACTACTTCAGTCTTGGTTCCCATGGCGATCGTAACTAGGGCTTGTTGTCCATGACAACGTTGCCGTCTCTGTCCTTGACCCTGACCCGTCCGGTGGGGTAGCGGGTCTCCTGGCGCCCATCGGCGTACACCGTCTTCGCGGTCCCGTCGGGGTACTCCCGTCTCTTGTACCGGGCCGTGTGGACCTCCTTCTGACCCGTGTTGAACTGGATCTCCTTACTGCCGTCCCTGGAGGAGAGGGAGGGGGGGGGGCGTCAATATACCACACATTCCTTCAGAGCTACTACCTGAGCATGTTACAGTCTACAGCTGAGATCAGTAGGTAAAGACACAGTGACACCCCCCCCCCCCAGCAGCAGCCTGACCCCCAGCAGCCCTGACCCCTGACCCCCCGGGGACGTACGTGTTCATGAGGATGATGGTGCCGTCCGTCAGCACGCTCTCCTCCCTCCCGTCGGGGTACAGGGTCTTGACCGTCTGGTCAGGGAAGGTGATCTCCTTACGGCCATCAGGGAAGTGTTTCTCTGCAGAGGAAACCACAGCCAGACAGCCAGGACTCGTTACACAACACAGAGGAAACCACAGCCAGACAGCCAGGACTCGTTACACAACACAGAGGAAACCACAGCCAGACAGCCAGGACTCGTTACACAACACAGAGGAAACCACAGCCAGACAGCCGGGACTCGTTACACAACACAGAGGAAACCACAGCCAGACAGCCGGGACTCGTTACACAACACAGAGGGAACCACAGCCAGACAGCCGGGACTCGTTACACAACACAGAGGAAACCACAGCCAGGACTCGTTACACAACACAGAGGAAACCACAGCCAGACAGCCGGGACTCGTTACACAACACAGAGGAAACCACAGCCAGACAGCCAGGACTCGTCATACAACACAGAGGGAACCACAGCCAGACAGCCGGGACTCGTTACACAACACAGAGGAAACCACAGCCAGACAGCCGGGACTCCAACACAGAGGAGGCCGAGGAACAGGAGCTCTTGTTACGTCAGTAGCGAAACGTCATTTTGTTATGAATGTCTGTCTTAATGTTTAAGTGTTTTTATAGTGTTCAATGGTTATGTGGGGGGAGTGGGTGAGGGAGAGAAGAGAGTATAGATTGAGACTTTCTTAGGTCAAAGGAGAACAGGCTCATAGTAATCGATGGAAGAAAATAAGGAAGTTCCTCATGGCGTCCCAGGGAAGGTCCAGTATGAATGAGCTGAGTCTCACCTGTCTGGCAGCTGGGGAACAGGAGGACCTCCATGCCGTCAGGGTAGGTGGTGTGGCTGGTCTGGGCGTCAGCATAGTAGTAGATCTGATGAGGCCGGCAGGGGATTCAACATTTAGATTCAGCTAATGTACAAAGTCTGCATTGTGCTGCAATAGCTGAATGGACTTCAATATCTCAGAATAGACTTCAATATCTGAAGTCTGCTTTGTGGTGCAATGTAATGTCAGAATCCAAAGTCTAAGAATTTGACTCTGTTACACTTGTGTCATGTGACCTAACAAATAAACTTGAAGTCATGACATTCGGAAAGGATCCAAATAGCCAGAGATGACCCACTGTGCAACTGAGAAGTATTTATTAAATCACTTTCCTATTTGATCCATGGAATTCGGGCGTGACTTTTGAAACAACCTAGTAACTGAATAAATGCAACTCAAAAAAGAGTTAAAACGTTACGCCTCTGTTTGGGTTAGTTGAAATGTTATGTAAAGGCCAGTTCAGACCAGAGATGAGATGAGACCGTTTCAGAACGTCCAGCTTTGAGGTGACAGCGGTCTGAATTCTCTTTAGTCTTTACAGTATTTGGTCTGACCTGCCCAGTTTTAGAACGTCTCGTTGCAGATCTTTGGTCTGAACTGGCATTTAGGGTTAGTTAAAGGTTATGTTAGGGTTAGTTAAAGGTTATGTTAGGGTTAGTTAAAAGGTTATGTTGGGGTTAGTTAAAGGTTATGTTGGGGTTAGTTAAAAGGTTATGTTGGGGTTAGTTAAAGGTTATGTTAGGGTTAGTTAAAGGTTATGTTAGGGTTAGTTAAAGGTTATGTTAGGGTTAGTTAAAGGTTATGTTGGGGTTAGTTAAAGGTTGTGTTGGGGTTAGTTAAAGGTTGTGTTGGGGTTAGTTAAAGGTTATGTTAGGGTTAGTTAAAGGTTATGTTGGGGTTAGTTAAAGGTTATGTTGGGGTTAGTTAAAGGTTGTGTTAGGGTTAGTTAAAGGTTGTGTTGGGGTTAGTTAAAAGGTTGTGTTGGGGTTAGTTAAAGGTTGTGTTGGGGTTAGTTAAAGGTTGTGTTGGGGTTAGTTAAAGGTTGTGTTAGGGTTAGTTAAAGGTTGTGTTGGGGTTAGTTAAAGGTTGTGTTGGGGTTAGTTAAAGGTTGTGTTAGGGTTAGTTAAAGGTTATGTTGGGGTTAGTTAAAGGTTGTGTTAGGGTTAGTTAAAGGTTATGTTGGGGTTAGTTAAAGGTTGTGTTGGGGTTAGTTAAAGGTTGTGTTGGGGTTAGTTAAAGGTTATGTTGGGGTTAGTTAAAGGTAATGTTGGGGTTAGTTAAAGGTTGTGTTAGGGTTAGTTAAAGGTTGTGTTGGGGTTAGTTAAAGGTTGTGTTGGGGTTAGTTAAAGGTTGTGTTAGGGTTAGTTAAAGGTTATGTTGGGGTTAGTTAAAGGTTGTGTTGGGGTTAGTTAAAGGTAATGTTGGGGTTAGTTAAAGGTTGTGTTAGGGTTAGTTAAAGGTTGTGTTGGGGTTAGTTAAAGGTTGTGTTGGGGTTAGTTAAAGGTTGTGTTAGGGTTAGTTAAAGGTTGTGTTGGGGTTAGTTAAAGGTTGTGTTGGGGTTAGTTAAAGGTTGTGTTGGGGTTAGTTAAAGGTTGTGTTGGGGTTAGTTAAAGGTTGTGTTGGGGTTAGTTAAAGGTAATGTTGGGGTTAGTTAAAGGTTATGTTGGGGTTAGTTAAAGGTTATGTTGGGGTTAGTTAAAAGGTTGTGTTGGGGTTAGTTAAAGGTTGTGTTAGGGTTAGTTAAAGGTTATGTTGGGGTTAGTTAAAGGTTGTGTTAGGGTTAGTTAAAGGTTATGTTGGGGTTAGTTAAAGGTTGTGTTGGGGTTAGTTAAAGGTAATGTTGGGGTTAGTTAAAGGTTATGTTGGGGTTAGTTAAAGGTTGTGTTGGGGTTAGTTAAAGGTTATGTTGGGGTTAGTTAAAGGTTGTGTTGGGGTTAGTTAAAGGTTGTGTTAGGGTTAGTTAAAGGTTATGTTGGGGTTAGTTAAAGGTTATGTTGGGGTTAGTTAAAGGTTATGTTGGGGTTAGTTAAAGGTTATGTTGGGGTTAGTTAAAGGTTATGTTGGGGTTAGTTAAAAGGTTGTGTTGGGGTTAGTTAAAGGTTATGTTGGGGTTAGTTAAAGGTTGTGTTAGGGTTAGTTAAAGGTTGTGTTGGGGTTAGTTAAAGGTTATGTTGGGGTTAGTTAAAGGTAATGTTGGGGTTAGTTAAAGGTTGTGTTAGGGTTAGTTAAAGGTTGTGTTGGGGTTAGTTAAAGGTTGTGTTGGGGTTAGTTAAAGGTTGTGTTAGGGTTAGTTAAAGGTTATGTTGGGGTTAGTTAAAGGTTGTGTTGGGGTTAGTTAAAGGTAATGTTGGGGTTAGTTAAAGGTTGTGTTAGGGTTAGTTAAAGGTTGTGTTGGGGTTAGTTAAAGGTTGTGTTGGGGTTAGTTAAAGGTTGTGTTAGGGTTAGTTAAAGGTAATGTTGGGGTTAGTTAAAGGTTATGTTGGGGTTAGTTAAAAGGTTGTGTTGGGGTTAGTTAAAGGTTGTGTTAGGGTTAGTTAAAGGTTATGTTAGGGTTAGTTAAAGGTTGTGTTAGGGTTAGTTAAAGGTTATGTTGGGGTTAGTTAAAGGTTGTGTTAGGGTTAGTTAAAGGTTATGTTGGGGTTAGTTAAAGGTTGTGTTGGGGTTAGTTAAAGGTTGTGTTGGGGTTAGTTAAAGGTAATGTTGGGGTTAGTTAAAGGTTATGTTGGGGTTAGTTAAAGGTTGTGTTGGGGTTAGTTAAAGGTTATGTTGGGGTTAGTTAAAGGTTATGTTGGGGTTAGTTAAAGGTTATGTTGGGGTTAGTTAAAAGGTTGTGTTGGGGTTAGTTAAAGGTTATGTTGGGGTTAGTTAAAGGTTGTGTTAGGGTTAGTTAAAGGTCATGTTGGGGTTAGTTAAAAGGTTGTGTTGGGGTTAGTTAAAGGTTATGTTGAGGTTAGTTAAAGGTTGTGTTGGGGTTAGTTAAAGGTTGTGTTAGGGTTAGTTAAAGGTTATGTTAGGGTTAGTTAAAGGTTATGTTGGGGTTAGTTAAAGGTTGTGTTGGGGTTAGTTAAAGGTTATGTTAGGGTTAGTTAAAGGTTGTGTTGGGGTTAGTTAAAGGTTATGTTGAGGTTAGTTAAAGGTTATGTTAGGGTTAGTTAAAGGTTATGTTGAGGTTAGTTAAAGGTTATGTTAGGGTTAGTTAAAGGTTGTGTTGAGGTTAGTTAAAGGTTGTGTTGGGGTTAGTTAAAGGTTATGTTAGGGTTAGTTAAAGGTTGTGTTGGGGTTAGTTAAAGGTTATGTTGGGGTTAGTTAAAGGTTATGTTGAGGTTAGTTAAAGGTTGTGTTGGGGTTAGTTAAAGGTTGTGTTAGGGTTAGTTAAAGGTTATGTTGAGGTTAGTTAAAGGTTGTGTTGGGGTTAGTTAAAGGTTGTGTTAGGGTTAGTTAAAGGTTATGTTAGGGTTAGTTAAAGGTTATGTTGGGGTTAGTTAAAGGTTGTGTTGGGGTTAGTTAAAGGTTATGTTA
>NC_137677.1:65927834-66017834 GCF_963989245.1 Nansenia antarctica
GTGGTGTCTGGGTGGTGTGTGTGTGTGTGTGTGTGTGTGTGTGTGTGTGTGTGTGTGTGTCTCTAACTCACAGGGGCCAGGGTGTGGTGGTGTCTGGGTGGTGTGTGTGTGTGTGTGTGTGTGTGTGTGTGTGTGTGTGTGTGTGTCTCTAACTCACAGGGGCCAGGGTGTGGTGGTGTCTGGGTGGTGTGTGTGTGTGTGTGTGTGTGTGTGTGTGTGTGTGTGTGTGTGTGTCTCTAACTCACAGGGGCCAGGGTGTGGTGGTGTCTGGGTGGTGTGTGTGTGTGTGTGTGTGTGTGTGTGTGTGTGTGTGTGTGTGTGTCTCTAACTCACAGGGGCCAGGGTGTGGTGGTGTCTGGGTGGTGTGGTTCCAGAGCCAGGTCGGTCCTCAGAGCCCTGCTGGTGGGGGGGTGCAGGAGAGGGGCCGGGCCTCCTGAGGCCGTCCCCTGGGGAGCTGCTCCCCCTAGTGGTGGAGGTGCTCCTAGCAGCTTCAGGAGGGCTCTACATACAACACATACACACAACATTAAAATACACACACGCACACGCACACGCACACGCGCACGCAAACCGAAGACAATTGGAGCTTAAAAAACGCTTACAGCAAATCTGACCCCTCTGGTGCCGAGAGTGCTACAGCTCTCCGCCGGCCTAGGTGCCTCTCTCTCTTTCTCCCTCCTCTCCTTCTCCCTCCTCTCCCCTTCTCCGTCTCTCTCCAGCGGCCTGGGCCTCTCCCTCTCTCCGTCCCTCTCTCGGTCCCTCTCTCCGTCCCTCTCTCTGTCCCCTGTCTTCCAGGTGCTGAGGCGTAGTCTCTCCAGGGTGCGGACCTCGTCCCTCAGGGCGGCGTTGTCGTCGTTCAGGGCGTCCGTCTGCTGGCGCAGGCGGCCGTGTGTGGTGGACCAGCGGCTCTCTCTGCGCCTCAGCTCCTCCTGCAGCGAACACAGCTGCTGCTTCAGGGCCTGGGGGGGGGGGGAGGGGGTGGGGAGAGAGGGGGGTGGGGGAGAGGGGGTGGGAGGAGAGGGGGGGTGGGAGAGGGTGGGAGGAGGGTGAGAGAGGGTGGGAGGAGGGTGAGAGGAGTAGTGTGTGTGTGTGTGGGCTGAGAGAGCTTTGGAAGTCAGGGGATCTGGATTTGAAGAAAAAAAACGCATCATAGACTATGTGTGAGTTTCCTGAGGTGCGTGTGTGTGTGTGTGTGTACGTGTGTGTATGTGTGTGTGTGTACGTGTGTGTGTGTACGTGTGTACGTCTGTGTACGTGTGTGTGTGTGTGTGTACGTGTGTGTACGTGTGTGTACGTGTGTGTGTATGTGTCTGTGTTTGTGTGTGTGTGTACGTGTGTGTGTGTGTGTACGTGTGTGTGTGTGTGTGTGTGTACGTGTGTGTGTGTGTGTGTGTGTGTGTGTGTGTGTACGTGTGTGTGTGTGTGTGTGTGTACGTGTGTGTGTGTGTGTGTACGTGTGTGTGTGTGTGTGTGTGTGTACGTGTGTGTGTATGTGTGTGTGTGTGTGTGTGTGTGTGTGTGTGTGTACGTGTGTGTGTGTGTGTGTGTACGTGTGTGTGTACGTGTGTGTGTGTGTGTGTGTGTGTGTGTGTGTGTGTGTGTGTGTGTGTGTGTGTGTGTGTACGCGGGCCTCTCACCTGGATCTCGTCACGCTCCTTCTTGTCAGGTATGGCTCTGGCGGCCGAGGCGTGGGTCTCAAACACCTTGCGTTCCTTCAGAAGCTTCCGGGTCTCCTCCTTCTTATACTCCTCGAACCTGGCTAGCTCCTCCCCCTTCCTCTGCTCAAACTCCGCCCTCTCCCTCCTGGAACAGACAGAGACACGTTGTCACCTAACCAATCACAGTCAACCCTCAAATACTGATTATGGGACTATGGGGGGTCCATCTAATATCTGAAGAGAAGTAGAACAGCACATCAACATGTTATCATGCTAATGACGTCATAGCGCAAAGGATTATTCCTGGCCGACTATCTTGCACAGTAAGGCAAAAATAAAATAAAAAACTAGGTTCAGAAGAAGGTGATAGAAGAAGGTTTTTCCTTCTATCAGTGGCCCCGGGCCTGAGCTGGATTACTCTTCCTGCTACGACTGGTGGATTGATGATTCACTTGCTTAGTATTCAAATGTATTGATTGTAAGTCGCTTTGGAATAAGGCGTCTGCTAAATGCCAAAAATGTAAATGTAAATGTAACAGTCTCAATATGAGACCATGTCATAGTGCATCATGGGACGACAAAGTCATATTGTTCGTCCACCGAATATCTGTAGGAAAGTAGAACATCATATTAACTTTATTTGATACTAGCTACTGAGCACTGAGCAGCATCATACTAGAGCCAGACCGGACCTGAGGTTCTCCTGGTTCTGGTGGTTCTCCAGGCGTAGTCGGGCCAGGGCTGCGTTCTCCGTCCTGAAGCGTTCTATCTCCATCTCCAGCTGCACCAGCCTCTCCCTCAGCTGCCTCGACTGCTGCTGCTGGCCTACACACAGACACACACACACACACACACACACACACACACAGACACACACACACACACACACACACACACACACACACACACACACACAGACACACAGACACACACACACACACACACATATATATATATATATATAAATATATTTAGAGACCTAAACGATGTCCCTGTCCACGGAGGGAGGAGGGGAGGCGTAGGGAGGGAGGAGGGGAGGGATGGAGGAATCTAAATTTTTTGTTAAAATGTAGTTTTTTACATAATCTGATCCATTAGGTGTTTATTAATGCCTGTGTTGTGTTATTTTTAAAATGTTGACATTTTTTTGGTTAGTAATTCCTAAAATACAAAGGTTCCATCTCACAAAACATAATGGAATGTAAAAACGTTGACGCTCAATATCTCTGAACTGCCCTAAACGGAGATAGAACCTTATCATTCTAAACGGAGATAGAACCTTATCATTCTAAACGGAGATAGAACCTCATCATTCTAAACGGAGATAGAACCTTCATTCTAAACGGAGATAGAACCTTATCATTCTAAACGGAGATAGAACCTTATCATTCTAAACGGAGATAGAACCTTATCATTCTAAACGGAGATAGAACCATATCATTCTAAACGGAGATAGAACCTTATCATTCTAAACGGAGATAGAACCTTATCATTCTAAACAGAGATAGAACCTTATCATTCTAAACGGAGATAGAACCTTATCATTCTAAACGGAGATAGAACCTTATCATTCTAAACGGAGATAGAACCTTATCATTCTAAACGGAGATAGAACCTCATCATTCTAAACGGAGATAGAACCTCATCATTCTAAACGGAGATAGAACCTCATCATTCTAAACGGAGATAGAACCTTATCATTCTAAACGGAGATAGAACCTTATCATTCTAAACGGAGATAGAACCTTATCATTCTAAACGGAGATAGAACCTTATCATTCTAAACGGAGATAGAACCTTATCATTTTAAACGGAGATAGAACCTTATCATTCTAAACGGAGATAGAACCTTATCATTCTAAACAGAGATAGAACCTTATCATTCTAAACGGAGATAGAACCTCATCATTCTAAACGGAGATAGAATCTTATCATTCTAAACAGAGATAGAACCTTATCATTCTAAACGGAGATAGAACCTCATCATTCTAAACGGAGATAGAACCTTATCATTCTAAACGGAGATAGAACCTTATCATTCTAAACGGAGATAGAACCTCATCATTCTAAACGGAGATAGAACCTTATCATTCTAAACGGAGATAGAACCTTATCATTCTAAACAGAGATAGAACCTTATCATTCTAAACTCACGACTTAGAATGACATGCTTTCCTCCCTGCAACTAAGGACGTGTCCTGTCCTGTCTCACCTGGCTGGTCGTCGGCGGTCTGCCTGCTCTCTGTCTGAGGAGGAGGAGGAGGAGGAGCCGGGGCAGGCTGTGGGCGGGGCTTCAGCGACGGGAACAGCCTAGCCATCAGCTGAGACGTGGGAGGAGGATCATCAGCCTCCTGATAGGCTGCGGTGACAGCCACCTTCCTCGTCAGTGTTCTGCTCTCCGGCCGGGCGACTGTGAAGTCGGTGTTCGCCGTCGCCGTGGGAATCGGGCTGACCCTTCTCCTGATGTCGTCGTCGTCATGGATACCGCCGTCGCCGGCCTCGTCCTCGTCCAGGTCGTTCCACGTGTCGTCGTCGTCGAACACCACCACGCCGTGATCCCGACGGTCCGCCTCTTCGTCCTCCAATAGGGTGGAGTCGTCTGGGTTGCTATGGACACCGTCACTCTCCCCCCCCTCTCCGCCCCCCCCCTCCGTGTGGCCCGCCCCCCCCTCACCGCCGTCTCTGTCCTGATAGGACCTCCTGTCGTAGGGGGCGGCGCCAGACGAGGAGGAGAAGCAGAGGTCCCCGGGGAACGCAGACGGGACGGACACTTCTAAACTGCTGCGGAACGAGACGTCAGTGACATCCTGCTTGCTTTCATCATCTTCATCATCATCATCATCATCTTCATCACTGGCTTTGCTGTCCTTCATCAGTGGATCCTCCCTGGCCTTCACAGCAGCTGATGCCTCTGACTCTGAGGAGAGGCTTTTGCTCACCACCACCACCCCCCCACCATCACCACCTCCACCTTTAGGAGGCGAGGGTCTGGGGGACTTGATGGGTGTGGAGGAGAGCCGTCGCAGGTGGCGCCCCCTGGTGCCCCGGAGGAGCTGCTGCTGGTGCTGCTGGTCCATCTGCAGAACCTTCTGGACGAAGGAGGAGTTGGAGGAGAAGGAGAGCTCGTCAGCCGCCTGCTCCAGCAGCTCAAACTCCCCCAGCTCCATGCTCTCCGTCTGCCTGGCGCAGTCCCACCGCCGCTGCTTGTCCTGGAACGACAGCTCGAAGGAATACTCCGGAACTCCTCCTCCTCCTCCTCCTCCTCCCCCTGGTCTCCCCTCCGCAGCCATCTCCTTCCTGGGTGATGAAGGTACGTTCCCTCTCCTCAGAGCTCCTCTCCCCTCCTCCTCCAGACCCACCTGCTTGGTCACAGCTGAGGGGGGCAACAACCCCCCGCGTGTCCCTGGGTGTCCCCTACTCACCGTCACTGGCTGAGATGAGAAGCCCACCTTCCTGCTACCAGCCGCCTTTAACTGTTCTGGCTGTTGTTGTTGTTGTTGTTTTTGCTGTCTCACGTCTTCATGGGGCTGCGTAGACGTAGACGTAGCCGTAGACGTAGCCGTAGCCGTAGCCTCCGTGTTGTGTCTCTGGTGACTCCCCAGGACCCTGGGTCTCGCCGGGGGAGGGGGGGCCTGGGCTGCCTTGCCCTGCAGGGGGGGCGAGAGGGCGGACTCTCGGGGGCGGTTCTCCTTGTTGAGTGTGGCGGTCTTCCGCTGCACAGGGGGCCGCTGGCTGACCGGGCCCGTGGTGCTGCTGGTCCTCTGGGCGGGCTTGGGCTCCGAGGCCCAGCGGGTGTTGACTCTGGCCTGGGGGGGTTGCTGGGGGGGTTTGGAGTCTTTCTTTATGCCGCCTCTGTTGGGGGGAGGAGCTCTGCCGGGATTGGTGAATCTGGACAGCCCCTCGCCTCGTTTGAGGAACGCTCTCTTGGGATTGGCTCTCGCCCCCTCGGCTGGCTCCGGGCTCTGTCATGACAGAAAGACACGTTCAGCACCTGGACATTTTGGGTGGATAATCTGTGGAAATGGCCGTCAATCCGACTTGATGGAAATGGTTTAGTTGACCACATACAATGTGTAATGGTCAGTATAACAGTAGTCTGTATGACAGTAATCTGTATTGTTGACAGTGGATGACCTGTTGTTGCTGTGCGCTGTTCAGTCTCTGTTCCTCCAGTCTCAGCTGTTCCTCTAGCAGCTCCTCAAACGTGCGCTTCTGGCCAACAATCCCTGGCTGGATAGGCCTGGAGGAGAGGAGAGGAGAGGAGAGAGGAGAGGAGAGGAGAGGAGAGGAGAAGAGAAGAGAGGAGAGGAGAAGAGAGGAGAGGAGAGGAGAGGAGAGGAGAGAGGAGAGGAGAGGAGAAGAGAAGAGAGGAGAAGAGAAGAGAGGAGAAGAGAGGAGAGGAGAAGAGAGGAGAGAAGAGGAGAAGAGAAGAGAGGAGAGGAGAAGAGAAGAGAGGAGAGGAGAAGAGAAGAGGAGAGGAGAAGAGAAGAGAGAGGAGAGGAGAGGAGCGGAGAGAGAAGAGGAGAGGAGAGAAGAGGAGAGGAGAGGAGAGGAGAAGAGAAGAGAGAGGAGAAGAGAAGAGAGAGGAGAAGAGAAGAGAGAGGAGAGAGGAGAGGAGAAGAGAAGAGGAGAGGAGAGAAGAGGGGAGGAGAGGAGCGGAGAGAGAAGAGGAGAGGAGAGGAGAGGAGAGGAGAAGAGAGAGGAGAGGAGAGGAGAGGAGAGGAGAGAGGAGAGGAGAGGAGAAGAGAGAGGAGAGGAGAGGAGAAGAGGAGAGAGGAGAGGAGAAGAGAAGAGAGGAGAGGAGAAGAGAAGAGGAGAGGGGAGGAGAGGAGCGGAGAGAGAAGAGGAGAGGAGAGGAGAGGAGGGAAGAGGAGAGGAGAGAGAAGAGGGGAGGAGAGGAGAGGAGAGGAGAGGGGAGGAGAGGAGAGAGAAGAGGAGAGGGGAGGAGAGGAGAGAGAAGAGGAGAGGGGAGGAGAGGAGAGGGGAGGAGGGGAGAGGAGGGGAGGAGAGGAGAGGAGAGGAGAGGAGAGGGGAGGAGAGGAGAGGAGAGGAGAGGAGAGGAGAGGAGAGGAGAGGAGAGGAGAGGAGAGGAGGAGAGGAGAGAAGAGAGAGGAGAGGGAGAGGAAGTATTATTATTTTGACATATCACACATGCTGTATACACACATTATTAGACAGAGGGGAAAAAGTTTGTATGATTGTTATGATTGAAAGCATTTCTGTCCATCCAGAAGAGTAGTTGAGGATATGAACAGTGAGACTGGAGCTCACAGGGGACCAGTGGAGGCGTTTACCTCTCTTCTACGTCTACTTCACCCTCCTCTCCTCCGGGGGCTGTGTGCTCCTCAGTCATAGAGGAAGCAGCATGGGAGACCATAGTGACTTCCTGTTCTTCGTCATCATCATCATCATCGTCACCATCAGAATCCACACTCTGCTGTTGGTCCCTGTGTCTAGGCCTCCATGCATCTGGCCCTGTTGGGTCACAGTGTGTGAGTTAGACGGTGGAAGCAATTCATTCATTCATGAAATGTTTAGTTGGAATTGTAAATTGGAGATGGAGCCTCTTATTGTAAATATCGAGTAGTTCATTGACATTCATTCATTCATTCCTTCATTCATTCATTGACATTCATTCATTCATTCCTTCATTCATTCATTGACATTCATTCATTCATTTATTCATTCATTCATTCATTAATTGACTCACTCAGTTCACCCAGTGTTGTCTCCAGCTCCTCCTCCTCCTCCCTGCCTCTCAGCTGCAGCGAGAGGGGATTCCCCTGTCTCCACGACTGCGCATACACAGAGCCCTGTGGGGGGTCTTGGGGGAAGCTCTGGGGTGCTGGGGGTCTGTATGAGGTAGTGGCGGTGGGGGGGCTGAGGGGGAGGGGGGAGCCCCCCAGGAGAGAGCTCTCGTCCCAGCCCCCCCCTGTCGGCCCGGGGCTCTGGGTGTAACCTGGAGGGAACATCAGACTGCTCAGTCTCAACTGATTTAACATACTGACACGTCTAAAGTTGGCTGCCAGTGGCCCCTGGCCTGAGCTAGATCACTCTTCCTGCTAGAAGTGGTGGATTGATGATTCACTTCCTTAGTCAAATGTATTGACTGTAAGTCGCTTTGGAATAAGGCGGCTGCTAAATGCCAAACATGTAAATGTAAATAAAGCCGACAGTCAGGAAACCTGACACACATGTTCAAGCCTTTCAGAAACAAGAGACAATCTTGACAGGTACTAACCTACTCCTATTCACAACTATTTGGTGACTGACCCTACTAAAGCAGAGCGATATAATACTACTCACTGCATGAGTTTCAACAGCCAACCCCTAGTGTTGTCATGGAACGGAATGAGGAATGGTATCAAACGCTTCTGTTCCATGCATTACAAATGAACCCATCCTCCTCCGACTTCTGCCTCCACCAGCCTCCCCTGCACTGGTGATGTACCAGGAGGCCTGGGTGAGCTAGGCTCTGTGCCGTACCTGGTCCGTGGTGTGGAGCTCCATGCACCATTCCCAGCAGCCTCTGCTGCTCCTCCTGCAGACGCACCAACTCCTCCAGCTGATGCGCCTTCAGCTGCTCCTGCATCTGCTGCTGCCACTGCCTCAGCTAGCACACACACACACACACACACAGACACAGACACAGACACAGACACAGACACACACACACACAGACACACACACACACACACACACACAGTAGCAGCAGAATGTCATCAATAAACTTCAAATAACACTGGACTACTTCAATTTATAACAAACACAAAGCACAGCTGCAGCTTACATATACAGCATACCTTTCACACCGAAACCACTCAACACAGTCAGATATAATATCATATTTAACTCCCAGATATCCTCATGACATCACTCTAGAACCCTCTGACACTCTAGTCATTGCAGGTGGATGATCCCAGGTGAGTCAGTGTGGTGCCTCTCTGGCTTACCTGTTCTAGTTTAAGCCTCAGCGGCATGTCCTGGGACTGGTTGACCATCTCCTCCATACTGGCCATGTTGTCTCCAGGGAACCCCTGCGACGCTGCACGCAGGCCACCAGCATGTGTCTTCTTATCAGACAGAAGAGTCCTTTCGCCCGGTCGCTGGCTCAGCTTGTTTAACTCCATTGAGGCTTCTGCACCGACCAGCAAGTCGACGCTGAGGCAACTGGTGCTGCTGCTAGTGGAGGCCGGGAGAGGGGCGAACTGAGAGGCGAAGGAGTCATCGTCATCGTCATCGTCACCGTCGGCGGCGTCTCGGGACCCCCACATGGAGCTGTTCCGGAGAGACTCAGGGATTCCCAGGTCAGGGGAAGGGTGGAGGATGACCCCGGCGCGGGAGCTGCTGGGCATCCACCGGGCGAGGAAGTCGGACTGGGACGGCTGCAGCCCAGCCGGGGATGACATGTCGGGGCCTCTCTCCACTCGGCTGATCCGGAGTCAAACAGGTGTTAGAGACAGGTGGAAGAGTAGGAGGAGTCAAAAGGTCGTGAGCTCAGAATGATAAGGTTCTATCTCCGTTTAGAATGATAAGGTTCTATCTCCGTTTAGAATGATAAGGTTCTATCTCCGTTTAGAATGAGAAGGTTCTATCTCCGTTTAGAATGATAAGGTTCTATCTCCGTTTAGAATGATAAGGTTCTATCTCCGTTTAGAATGAGAAGGTTCTATCTCCGTTTAGAATGATAAGGTTCTATCTCCGTTTAGGGCAGTTCAGAGATATTGAGCGTCAAAGTTTTTACATTCCATTATGTTTTGTGAGATGGAACCTTTGTATTTTATTAATTATTACTAACTCAAAAATGTCAACATTTAAAAAAAATAACACCTCACAGGCATTAATAAACACTAATGGATCAGAGTGTGTAAAATAATTAACAAAAATGGAGATAGAACCTTATAATTCTAAAGTCACGAGGTGGGCCCAGCTGTGCTTGGCTGGTTGACCGTTTAAATGGACTGTTGGATATTGTTGTTTAGCAACAGCCACACCCGGGCAGGTTGAAGTCTCTGTACTATAATGAATGAATGAATGAATGAATGAATGAATGAATGAATGAATGGTCTTTATTGTCATTGCTATAGTACAGGTACCAAACAACGACATTTGGGAGGGGGGGCTCCCCTGGTGCTAGAAAAGAAAGACTAAAAACAAGAAGGGAAAAGAGCTGGTTTACATAATAAATAAAGGCTATGTACACTATCCACTATACTATACTATACAAATAAAACACTGTGCTGTACTCTATGCTATGCTATACATATCCTAACATTTCCTATCTCTGAACCTTATGTACCCTAGGGTTGTCATATTGCACATAGTGTTATTGCACATTCATTTAAAGTGTCACAGTTTGCAGGTTTTAAATGTTCACAGTTGTGTTTCAGTATTACACTTGATTACAATCTAGTAGCTGCCATCAAATTGTCTAGATTGTCCAGGGCCTAGAACCTAGGTCTTTGCTGTGTTTACTAGTAGACAAAGCAGCTAAAATACAATTTAAACATCATTAACTAACTGTCCATATGACTTGTTGTTTGACAGATTAGCCGGTTAGCTGAACCAGCTTTGCTGTCACCAACAGACTGTTACTGACCAACGCCTCGCAACAAAGTTCTGACATGAAGTTAAATTACGTGTTAAAAGTTGCCCTGTTTAGCATTTTAATAAGGAAGAATATGTCAAACACAGCGGTTAGTTACCTCGGTTAACGCCGACGTGTCCACGTATTCAGGTGTTTCGGGGTTTTTAATGTTTGGATGTCTGAATGTTTGCAGAAAGACAACAAGTGGGAGTTTCAAAGCAGAGCGCCATACCAAAACAAAAGCCCGCGAGAGAGAAGGAGAATAGACAGAGTTGCATTGTGGGGAATGTAGTCCTGTTAGAGAGGAGAATAGACCGAGTTGCATTGTGGGGAATGTAGTCCTGTTGAGAGGAGACTAGACAGAGTTGCATTGTGGGGAATGTAGTACTGTTGAGAGGAGAATAGACAGAGTTGCATTGTGGGGAATGTAGTCATGTTGAGAGGAGAATAGGCAGAGTTGCATTGTGGGGACTGTAGTACTGTTGAGAGGAGAATAGACAGAGTTGCATTGTGGGGAATGTAGTACTGAGAGAGGAGAATAGACAGAGTTGCATTGTGGGGGATGTAGTCCTGTTGAATAGAACAGTAACAGCCTCTCTCTCTGCCGTCTCGTTCTTCTGACTGAACCCCAATACAGGGATTTTTTATTTATTTATTTTTTTACAGTACATGATAGCAACAAACGGCGGTGTTGTGGAGGATGTTATATGAAATGTGCCATTATTAAAATCTCAACCATAAACAATCAGGCTTCACTTACAGTTTAGTGACCCCTGTGTGTAACCCGGAAGTGTTTGAAGTTTGACTTTCCATTGGTTGGTTCGAAATTCGGATTTCTCTCATTTCTCATTTTCTCGTAAACGAAACAGACCTCTGGACTTGTTCTGATCGTCATGGAGATCGTGTTATGCCATTCCCATGGTGAGTTAAATACTTCTGATTGTGTCAAATAGAAAGGTTGAAGATATGGTATTATTTATGTTGTTGTTAGCATGTTATCAGCTAACAAGTGAATGTTGAATGATAACACATGGGTGTCACCGAAATGACAGCTGAGCGGAGAGAGAGAGTATGACATGGCTCAATCACAACGCACTTTCCTCCACTCCTATCCGGCCTGGCAGGGTATCCGCGGTGTCTTGAAAAGTATTAAAAGTTGATCAATACATTTGGGGGAAATCAAGACCCTTAATAAGTATTAAAAAGTCTTATCACGATTTTATGAGGTCTTGAATTGTGTATGTATTTTTCTGAATTAGACTCTGTCCAAAGAGTTTGAGTCCTAAAAACTTTTAGTAAAGGTTTGTGAATTTATCAGTTTTATTAAAAAATAAAGATGAACCGGAAATTGTGTTGTATGATAGTGGTCTAGTCTATTTCAAACTAAAACTGTTAAGTTAAAGGTGTCACTGATGTAATATATACTGATATGTTTATATACTATGTATATACCCTGAGTAGGTAACATAGACACGGCTGTTCTAGTGTCAACTGTCACTTAGATCCAACTGTCACTTAGATCCAACTGTCACTTAGATCCAACTGTCACGTAGATCCAAGTCCACTCGTATACGGCCTGGTTGCAGGAGGTTTGACAGTAATAACTTTTATTCATATAGCACATTTCCTGCAAACATTGCAGCTCAAAGTGCTTTAACATATCCACACAGCATAAACATAAGAATAGAACAACACTAATCAATAAAACAATAAGCAATAATATAAACTACATAATAAAACAAGAATAAACCATAGGCTACAATCCATGGGGCATAGAACAAAGATAAACACAATAACTAAATAATATAAGCATTACTATAAGTAAATACATATACAAATATATACAGATATTATGCTTTGCTCTCCTGATGTTGATGCTGTTCCCTCCATGCAGGCAGCGCGTGCATGTTGAAGACGGGGGTGAAGGAGGGGCCGAATAAGGGCAAAAGCTTCTACATGTGTAGCCAACGTCGTCAAGGGAGCCCCTGTGCTTTCACTCAGGTGACGAGGTAAGCGCTCCAGACTCTGGATTGGTTGATGTGTTTAAATCACATATGTGTGATTACTGCAGAGACTGATGATGTGTTCACGTCCCTCCACAGCATCCCACCTTCCCACTGCCTGCATCACGAGGACTCTATGGTGGAACTCCAGGCCCTCCAGGCCCTCTCGCACAAGGAGCAGCAGTGCTACAGGTGTGTGTGTGTGTGTGTGTATGTATGTGTGTGTGTGTGTGTGTGTGAGTGAGAGAGTGTGTGTTGCCACTTCAGTCTTCTCACACACACACACACACACACACAGAGAGAGAGAGAGAGAGAGAGAGAGAGAGAGAGAGAGAGAGAGAGAGAGAGACACACACAAGGAGAGGGGGATGGGTACAAAGGAGGTAGAGGAGTTGTTGATATGAAAGAGAGAAAAAGAACCCTCTGCTAGTCTCTCTGCGAGTAGGAGTATCACTTGTGTCTGATGTCATACTCTGATTCCAGGCTGTACTACCGATGTGTCCTGGGGAAGAAGGAGGGTCAGAGGTGGTGTGGTAACGTGCCGTGGACGGAGGTAAGCAGGACGCACCTCACCCTCACCACTGGTACTGATAAACAGGGAGGCTGGTGGAGGTAGAAATTGGAGGACAGGCTCATTGTAATGCATGGAATAGAATGCAAAATGGTAGATAGGGTGAGGCCGTCCTCTGGTCTCCACCTCCACCAGCCTCCATAGAAACTAAACTGGCAAATGAAAATGGCATTTTCTGAGTCTAGTTTAAAATCTCAATTACAAGTACACAGTGAATAGTTCTGTCGAGTCAAGTTCACCACCAGCAGGCAAACACTCCCATGTTTTACCATGTGGTCTTCCACCCCCATCTCCTCCCTCTCTTTCCTCTCCTCCCTCTCTTCCCTCTCCTCCCTCTCTTCCCTCTCCTCCTATCCTCCCTCTCCTCTCTCTCCTCCCTCTCTTCCCTCTCCTCCCTCTCCTCCCTCTCTTCCCTCTCCTCCCTCTCTTCCCTCTCCTCCCTCTCTTTCCTCTCCTCCCTCTCTTCCCTCTCCTCCCTCTCTTCCCTCTCCTCCTATCCTCCCTCTCCTCTCTCTCCTCCCTCTCTTCCCTCTCCTCCCTCTCCTCCCTCTCTTCCCTCTCCTCCCTCTCCTCCCTCTCTTCCTTCTCTTCCCTCTCTTCCCTCTCCTCCCTCTCCTCCATCTCCTCCTTCTCTTCCCCCTCATCCCTCTCTTCCCTCTCCTCCCTCTCTTCCCTCTCCTCCCTCTCCTCCCTCTCCTCCCTCTCCTCCCTCTCTCCCCTCTCCTCCCTCTCCTCCCTCTCTTCCCTCTCATCCCTCTCTTCCCTCTCCTCCCTCTCTTCCCTCTCCTCCCTCTCCTCCCTCTCCTCCCTCTCCTCCCTCTCTCCCCTCTCCTCCCTCTCCTCCCTCTCTTCCCTCTCCTCCCTCTCCTCCCTCTCCTCCCTCTCTTCCCTCTATTCCCTCTCTTCCCTCTCCTCCCTCTCTTCCCTCTATTCCCTCTCCTCCCTCTCTTCCCTCTCTTCCCTCTCCTCCCTCTCTTCCCTCCTCCCTCTCTTCCCTCTCCTCCCTCTCTTCCCTCTCCTCCCTCTCCTCCCTCTCTTCCCTCTCCTCCCTCTCCTCCCTCTCTTCCCTCTATTCCCTCTCTTCCCTCTCTTCCCTCTCTTCCCTCTCCTCCCTCTCTTCCCTCTATTCCCTCTCTTCCCTCTCCTCCCTCTCTTCCCTCTCCTCCCTCTCTTCCCTCTCTTCCCTCTCCTCCCTCTCTTCCCTCCTCCCTCTCTTCCCTCTCTTCCCTCTCCTCCCTCTCCTCCCTCTCTTCCCTCTCCTCCCTCTCCTCCCTCTCTTCCCTCTCCTCCCTCTCTTCCCTCTATTCCCTCTCTTCCCTCTCCTCCCTCTCTTCACTCTCTTCCCTCTCCTCCCTCTCTTCCCTCTATTCCCTCTCTTCCCTCTCCTCCCTCTCTTCCCTCTATTCCCTCTCCTCCCTCTCTTCCCTCTCTTCCCTCTCCTCCCTCTCTTCCCTCCTCCCTCTTTTCCCTCTCCTCCCTCTCTTCCCTCTCCTCCCTCTTTTCCCTCTCCTCCCTCTCCTCCCTCTCCTCCCTCTCTTCCCTCTCCTCCCTCTCCTCCCTCTCTTCCCTCTCCTCCATCTCCCTCTCATCCCTCTCTTCCCTCTCTTCCCTCTCTTCCCTCTCCTCCCTCTATTCCCTCTCCTCCCTCTCTTCCCTCTCTTCCCTCTCCTCCCTCTCCTCCCTCTCTTCCCTCTCCTCCCTCTCCTCCCTCTGCTCCCTCTCTTCCCTCTGCTCTCTCTCTTCCCTCTCCTCCCTCTCTTCCCTCTCTTCCCTCTCCTCCCCTCTCTTCCCTCTATTCCCTCTCCTCCCTCTCCTCCCTCTCTTCCCTCTCCTCCCTCTCCTCCCTCTCTTCCCTCTATTCCCTCTCCTCCCTCTCCTCCCTCTCTTCCCTCTCCTCCCTCTCCTCCCTCTCCTCCCTCTCCTCCCTCTCTTCACTCTCTTCCCTCTCCTCCCTCTCTTCCCTCTCCTCCCTCTCCTCCCTCTCTTCCCTCTCCTCCCTCTCTTCCCTCTCCTCCCTCTCCTCCCTCTCTTCACTCTCTTCCCTCTCCTCCCTCTCCGTGGTCTCCCCCCCCATGCAGCCAGGCCCAGAGGAGAGGGGCCCTCTGTCTGACAGACCACTGCAGAGTGACAGCTCCTGCCTGCCCCCGGTGAGGAACCCCTTCAAGGCCCCCAGCAAGAACACAACCTCAGAGTGGAGGAGACAGCAGGACGGAGGGAGGCAGGAGGAGGAGGAGGAGGAGGAGGAGTGTGAGAACAGAAGAGAGAAGGAAGGAGGAGAGAAGAGTAAAGAGCGAGGTAAAGAGCGAGAGCACATGCGGGTGGAGGATGTCTCCTTCCCTCCGGAGGAGAATGAAGAAGAAGAAGGAGAAGAAGGAGGAGAAGAGGAGGAGGAGGAAAAAGGGAAGGAGACATGGAGAGGTAAACAACTTCCTGCAGGGATGAAGATAAAGAAGAGTGCCCAAACACCACCTGACGAGAAGGTAGCGGAGAAGAGCAAAGAAAAGAGCTCCACCAGTGATGTCCACAGAGAGGGAGGAGGAGGAGGAGGAGGAGGAGGAGGGGCAGCAGAGAAATCACGCACCTCCAGCCCCAAGACCCAGGAAAATAGAAACTGGCCTCAACAACCCCCGACCAGCGTCTCCCAAGAGGCTGCAAAGCATGCTGGGAAAAAGCACACCTCGGAGGGGAGGAAGAGCAGCTCCACTTCCTGTGAAGACGGCCGTTCTGCCAGGGGTGCGGCGAGCGTGGCGACACCACCATGTGACAAACCAACCCAGCGGCACTTCTCTCAGACAGGAACACAAGACACGCGTCGCTCTGAAGAGGCAGAGGAGAAGAGTCAGGGGAAGTCGCCCGCCTCTCGCTTCGGAGAGTTCAGTGGCGATGATGATGATGATGATGTACAGTTTGTGTCAGTGCAGCCCGGTCCACAGAGGACTCCTCCAGTGGCTCCGGTCCAGAAGACCCTGACCTCCTTCCCAGGGTTCCAGTCTGCCTTGCAGGTCAAAGGTCAACAGGAAGACCCCGGGGCCCTGCACAGCCAGCTCACCGCCCAGCTCAAACAGAAGAAGGTGAGGGAAGGAAGGGGTGTGGGTGGATGGAGGGATGGGTGGGTGGGTGGGTGTCTGTGCCGGTGCGTGTCTCTGTCTGTCTGTACTGAATTCTCGTAACTCCCTCCCTCTATCTCTCCCTCCCTCCCTCCCTCTATCTCTCCCTCCCTCCCCCCCTCTATCTCTCCCTCCCTCCCTCCCTCTCTCTATCTCTCCCTCCCTCCCTCTATCACTCCCTCCCTCCCTCTATCTCTCCCCCCCTCCCTCCCTCTATCTCTCCCTCCCTCCCTCCCTCTATCTCTCCCTACCTCCCTCCCTCTATCTCTCCCTCTATCTCTCCCTCCCTCTGTCTCTCCCTCCCTCTATCTCTCCCTCCCTTCCTCCCTCTCTCCCTCCCTCTGTTTCTCCCTCCCTCTGTCTCTCCCTCCCTCTATCCCTCCCTCTCTCCCTCCCTCTGTCTCTCCCTCCCTCTATCTCTCCCTCCCTCTGTCTCTCCCTCCCTCTGTCTCTCCCTCCCTCCCTCCCTCCCTCCCTCCCTCCCTCCCCCCCTCCCCCCCTCCCAGGCCACTCTGTCAGTAGTGAACGTGTCTGCTCTGCCTGACAAAGGAGAGAAGCTGAAGACCCAGGTGAGAGACCTGGAGGACGCGCTGGAGTCTCTGTGTCTCACTGCTGCTTCTGCTGCTGGCCCAGGTGAGACACACCACATAAACACTTATACTGTACACACCACGGTACTAGACATGCATACATACATACACACACACGCACGCACGCACGCACGCACGCAGGCAGGCAGGCAGGAGAGCACACACATCACATAACTGTATATTTGTGTGTGTGTGTGTGTGTCTGTCTATGTCCAGAGTCGCACATTGGAGACGGTGATCAGACGCCCCGCCCTGCAGCAGCAGCGGCGGCCAGCCAGTCCTTCAACCCCTTCAGCCGCCCGGGGGGCACCGTCCTCCTGCCCTCCGTGCCCGCGCCCCTGCAGTACCAGGCCACCGCCCTGGGCATGCCGCTCAGCCAGGGACACACACACACGTATGGAGGAGGTATGACCCAGGGACACACACACACGTATGGAGGAGGTCATGTGACCCAGGGACACACACACACACATATGGAGGAGGTCATGTGACCCAGGGACACACACACACACGTATGGAGGAGGGAGGGGGGGAGGAGGTCATATGACCAAGGGAAACACACAGACACCACAACTCAGACTGGAATGCAAAAAAATAATACATCTGCTGTCTTTATTCATATACTCTCCCTCCCTCTCTCTCTCTCTCTCCCTCCCTCTCTCTCTCTCCCTCTCTCTCTCTCCCCCTCCCTCCCTCCCTCCCTCCCTCCCTCTCTCCCTCTCTCTCCCCCTCCCTACCTCCTCCAGGGGACCAGAGCCAGGCGTTCTACGGGGGCAGGATGACAGACAACAGACTGTTAGCGGTGAAGAACGCCACCTCGGAGGCCACCGCCCACCTCCACAGCTCCCTGGAGTCCTGCCCCGCCCCCGACGCAGAGGCCACCGACCCCAAGGGCATCAAGGTACCCCCCCCCCCAATGTGGTTCTACCTACCTGGTTCTACCTACCTGGTTCTAACTACCTGGTTCTACCTACCTGGTTCTAACTACCTGGTTCTACCTACCTGGTTCTACCTACCTGGTTCTACCTACCTGGTTCTACCTACCTGGTTCTACCTACCTGGTTCTAACTACCTGGTTCTAACTACCTGGTTCTAAATACCTGGTTCTAAATACCTACTACAATATACCTGGTACTTACTACCTCAGGTCTTCTGACGCTGGTTTTCTCTGTGTACCACAAAAGAAGAGATTTGGTGAGGCTGCATTCTCATTTTATGCTCCAGATTGTGGAACGCACTGCCAGTTTACATTAGGGATGCAACCTCAGCACATTATGTTCAAGTCAAGACTAAAAACCCATCTTTTTAATATTGCCTTTAAATGACTAAATAATTAAATTAAGATTATAAAACCCCATCCTTTTAATATTGCCTTTAAATGACAAAATAATTAAAGTAAGATTATATAATGATTAAAGCACTATGAGCTGCAACGTTTGCAGGAAAAGCGCTATACAAATAAAGTTATTATTATTACTACAATATACCTGGTACTAACTAGTACTAACACAGTACTTGCACATACAGTATACAACAGTAGTGTATGGCTGCACTGTGAGGGCCACAGATGTTCTCTGGACCCAGATGGACCTGGTCTTGGTCCTCCATTGAACACGTCTTTTACTAGGCTTCATCTGTGTCCAGGGACACACCCCTAGGAGCCTCCAGAACTGATGTGGTGTTGTGTTGTTGTCTCTGATTGGTCAGGTTCCTCTCATGCCCCATCAGAGGAGAGCTCTGGCCTGGCTGCTCTGGAGAGAGACCCAGAAGCCCTGCGGAGGAATTCTGGGTAATTTCAAACAACTTGCCTGTTTTTGCGGTCTGAAACACGTTTACAGAGCTTTGATCATTATCTAGCTCATGTGTTTGGCTTTGGGATAGTCCAGTCAAGTGTTCTACCGTTTAATGCCACTAGGGTGTGATATAAATCAAGATGTTTCGTTTCAAATGCGTGTCTCTCTCTCTCTCTCTCTCTCTCTGTCTCTCTCTCTCTCTCTCGGTCTCTCTCTCTGTCTCTCTCTCTCTCTCTCTCTCTCTCTCTCTCTCTCTCTCTCTGTCTCTGTCTCTCTCTGTCTCTCTCTCTGTCTCTCTCTCTCTCTCTCTCTCTGTCTCTCTGTCTCTCTCTCTGTCTCTCTGTCTCTCTCTCTCTCTCTCTGTCTCCTCTCTCTCTCTGTCTCTCTCTGTCTCTCTCTCTGTCTCTCTGTCTCTCTCTCTCTCTGTCTCTCTCTCTCTCTCTGTCTCCATCTCTCTCTCTCTCTCTCTGTCTCTCTCTGTCTCTCTCTCTGTCTCTCTCTCTCTCTCTGCAGCTGATGACATGGGTCTGGGGAAGACCCTCACCATGATCGCTCTCATCCTCGCCCAGAAGAAGAAGGAGAAGAAAGAAGAGGAAGAGGGGAAGGAGAAGAAAGAAACAAAACTAGAGGGCTGGATCTCCAAAGACGGTAACCCATTCCCTCAGCACACACACACACACACACACACAGACACACGCACACACCAACCTGAGTCATGTGTTATGTTGTAGACTCTAACGTGGTGGAGACCTGAGTCATGTGTTGTGTTGTAGACTCTGGCGTGGTGGAGACCTGAGTCATGTGTTGTGTTGTAGACTCTGGCGTGGTGGAGACCTGAGTCATGTGTTGTGTTGTAGACTCTGGCGTGGTGGAGACCTGAGTCATGTGTTGTGTTGTAGACTCTGGCGTGGTGGAGTCCCAGGGTACCCTGATCATCTGCCCGGCCTCCCTGGTTCACCACTGGAAGAAGGAGATCGAGAGACACGTCAGAGGCAGCAGGCTGACGGTCTGCCTCTACCACGGCCCCAACAGGCCGAGGAGCGCTAAAGTGTAAGACACACACACACACACACACACGCCATACTAGTGCGCACACGTATACACACACAGACACACACCTGAGTCACCTGTCCTAGGCTGGCCGAGCGTGATGTGGTGGTGACTAGTGATGGCGAGATGAAGCTTCATGAACTGTTGAAGCTTTCCATCCAGTTGCGTCACACATAGGCCGAAGCTTCGTGTTGCTTCATTTGCTCAACTGCGCCATCAAGTGGACAATAAATTGGTGTGTGAAGCTTTGAATTGAATAAATGTGCTTGTGTTACTAGGAACAACAACATTTTATTCATTTATTCATTTTTATTTAAAAATAACAACTTCTCCACAGTGCTGGGCTTCAGGCGGTTTCTTTTTTTTTTTTGATGATTTCACCTGCGTTTACCTGTCCCTTTTATGTTTCGAGTCTCGTGCCAAATCCGAGCCACTTCCCGAATCGGTCACGTGGTACGGGCGGCAGGCGAAGCTTCGCCTCTTACCACATACGTCATAAACACATGCCTCGATACGCATCACAAACATCTGCCTCGGTTACTCGACACACGCTACGAAGCGTCGACACGGAAGGACACATCACTAGTGGTGACCACATACAGCCTGGTGTCCACACACACACACACACACACACACACACACACACACACCTGAGACATGTGTTATCTCTAGGCTGGCGGAGCATGATGTGGTGGTGACCACGTACAGCCTGGTGTCCAAGGAGATCCCTGTCCTGGTGTCCAAGGAGGAGGCTGAGAGACCCAGCACAGACACCGACACCCTGGTGTGTAACACACACTCTCGTCAATAACACACACTCTCACTCTGGTACACGTACGTGACAAGACACATTTGATCGGGGACATTTCAGGGTTTACCACCCAAAATATTTTTTATGTGGTATTTACCTAGAAACAAATACTTTGATTGGTGTGAAACATGAGGCATCGTAATCGATGCATTTCTGGTGAATCAAGTCACCCATGGCACTCTAGAATGTTAACAACATGGGTGAGTTTAGTCACCCAACACTCTAGAATGTTAACAACATGGGTGACTTTAGTCACCCTCGGCACTGAATGAGTTAAAGCCCCCCCCCCAAAAATAGAAATGAATAAAATTAAATAGTTCCACCATTCCAACCTCCTCCCTCCCCTCCTCCTCCCTTCCTCCCCCTCCACCTCCCTTCCTCCCCCTCCTCCTCCCTTCCTCCCCCTCCACCTCCCTTCCTCCCCCTCCTCCTCCCTCCCTCCCCTCCTCCTCCCTTCCTCCCCCTCCACCTCCCTCCCTCCCCTCCTCCTCCCTTCCTCCCCTCCTCCCCCCTCCCTCCCCCAGGCTCCGGGCCAGGCCCCCCTGCTCCGGGTCCAGTGGGCGCGGGTGGTGCTGGACGAGGCCCACAACATCAAGAACCCCAAGGTGCAGACCTCCATGGCCGTCTGTAAGCTGCGTGGCCGGGCTCGCTGGGCCGTGACCGGGACCCCCATCCAGAACAACCTGCTGGACATGTACGCCCTGCTGAAGTAGGTACCACCCCGTTAGATTAGATTAGATTAGGTTAGATTAGGTTAGATTAGGTTAGAGCAGGTTAGGTTAGATTAGGTTAGGTTAGAGTAGGTTAGGTTAGGTTAGGTTAGGTTAGGTTAGGTTAGGTTAGGTTAGGTTAGGTTAGGTTAGGTTAGGTTAGATTAGATTAGGTTAGGTTAGATTAGATTAGGATAGATTAGATTAGATTAGGTTAGGTAAGGTAAGGTTAGGTAAGGTTAGTGTTGTGAAGGCCCACAGTTTAGAGCCAGTTTAGTTTCCCCAAACCAGCCCTATTTTGCCCCTGTTATTTCTTTATTATTTTCTATACTATTCCTGTACGTTTATGAAGGTGTATGTATTGTTATTGTAATGTTTATGTATATGTTTGATGACGTAGTATATCCGGGGTGTGTCCGTGACCCGGATGCTAGGTTCGGTGGTGTATATATAGAGACGGAAGTGGTCTGTGAGTCAGTGTGTGAAGAGAATCAGAACGAGAGAGAAGTAACGAGAAGTCAATCTAAGATGGCGGATTCAGTAACACGCACACCGTGCTGGAGCTGAAGACCAAGAGTGATTATCGAGTTCAGAGCTGTGATAGCCCGTTTAGTTGTGTCCCCGTTAGACAGCCTTGCCAGCAGCCGGCTGTTAACGTTGGACCAAGCGAGACGCCAAACTGGACAGAACCGTCGCCTCCACGAGCGGACTGCGACCGAACGCTGACTCCATCGGAGCTTACCGTGAACCACCCGGACCTGAGCCTACACACCTCGTCGTGGACCACGAAGAAGCCCCTTTCCCTTCGCGTTGCTACGTCACCCCCCCCCTTTTGTCTGCTGTTTCCTCGAAGCACATGCGAGCTCCAACAAGGCCTCAACGCGCTCCTTGCAGCGCCAGACTCTAAGCCTTTCCCAGGCTAGGTACTGTGAGTGAGTGATTGAGTGTGTGTGTGGCCGGCGGGGAGGGAGTGTATATATCTGGGGATGTATACATCAGTTATGTAAATAAATGTGTTGTTCATATGGGATACCGTGACCGTGTGTTTAGTTGTTTGTATGCTAAGGCTAATGCTAATTCCAAGGCTAATGCTAATGCTAATTCCAATGCTAATGCTAATGCTAATTCCCATGCTAATGCTAACGATAGTAACTGCTAGTCTAACGGTTTGCTGGCGCCCCCTGCCTGTATCCTCCTACACTGCCTATTTAGCTCAGAGTTAGTTAGATAACCAGCCCCTTCCTAAATTCTACAGTCCTTTTAGCTACTCCCTGGTTACAATTGGTCCTTCGAGCCGGATAGGTAGTGTAGTGATAGCATGGCTGAGCGCAGCCAACCAGACCAGACAGTTACCCCCCCTTCTCCGCCCCCTGAGCCAGAGCCACGACCACAGAGAGTCCCGCGGTTGCCTCCGAGGTTACAGGAGTATGAGCTTGAGCTCGAAAGCTCACTGAGTGGTAGCGAGGAGCGCACTCCACGGGATACAGTGGTCGGAGAGGCCGAGGTGTCCGCCGGCGCGCGGGTGGCTAGCACTGAGACAGCCCTCAAAGAGCACCAGCCTGAGGATGAGATGGCAGAACAGCAGGGTTTTGCCGTGGAAACGGAAGAGCAGGAAGGAGAGGCCCGGTCCGACAGCGCCTGCGGGCGGAAGAGGGAGGGCCTCAGCCTTAACGATCTGCCTCCCAGTACGGCGCGCTCGAGACCTAGCTCCTGCCGCTCAGTGGCTTCCTCCCGGTCCAGGGTTTCCGTGGGCAGTTCTGCCTCTGGGGCGGATAGCCTGCACTCCAGAGGGAGTAGTGCCGCGCTGTCCGAATGTATGCGCCAACAGGCCGAGATGGCGTTAGAGCGAGAACGCCTCCAGTTCGAGCGTGAACGAGAGAGGGAACGCATCCAGTTCGAGCGCGAGCGCCTCCAGATGGAGGTGGCGGAACGCGCGGCGGAGAGGCAGATGGAGGGGGCGGAACGCGCGGCGGAGAGACAGCGCCAGGAGGCGCTAGAACGTGAACGCTTCCAGATGAACGGAGCGGAACGCGCGGCAGAGAGACAGCGCCAGGAGGCGCTAGAACGTGAACGCTTCCAGATGGAGCGCGACCGCCTCCAGATGGAGAGAGAGCAACTGCACGCGGAGAAGATGGAGGAAGTGATGCAGACCATGCGCGACGTGTGCATCAGCAGAGCTCCGTCGGCCCGTAGCTCCAGAGCATCATCCGCACGGCCCTCTCGAGTGCCATCTCCTGAACCCCCCGCCGATGGCTCCATGACCCCCGCCATGAATGTCCAACTACAGGCCCAGCTGACCACCTGGAAGGAAGAGGACCAGGGACCCGACCGCTACGCGGCCCAGAGGGAGCCAGCGTCGCTGCCCGGGAGGGGAGCCATTCACCAAGAGCGTAGCACACCCCTAGGTCCTCCAGGGAACCAGAATGCATGCAGGCCGGACACCCAGACCGTCACTCCAGCCCCGATCATCCACTACAGGATGTTTCCCCAGGTGGAGGGACCCAAGTTCCCCTTCTTCAAGGACGAGGACAGGAGCCAGTATGTGGAACTACGCATCTGCCTAGACACGCTCTTGGACGACTCCTGCTCAGAGTCCTACAAATATGCGATTCTCCTTCAGCATGTGAGGAACCCCAGAGCCCACAACATGGTTCTGGCCCATGCCTCCGCACCGACACCTTACACCAGAGCGCTCGCCGACTTGGATGCCCGCTACGGTCGTCCCTGGAACCACGCCCTTGCTGAACTGCAAGCCCTCGAACAGCAGGCCCCCATCAAGGATGAACGGGCGCTGGATGACTTCGCGCTCCGCGTGCACACCTTGGTTGGAATGCTGAAGACGCAGGGCCCAGCTGGCGCCAGCGAGATCAACAGCACCTCCAACGTAGAGCGGCTGCTCCGCAAGATCCCACGCTTCCGGCAGGAGAGGTTCCGGCGACAGCAGCGCGTTCGTAACCCCGGGAAGTTGGGTCTGAGCATGGCTGCCTTCGCGGAGTTCCTACTGGAGGAAGTGCATGACACCAACGTAGACGCCATGGGTTACGCTGAGCCGAAGAAGGAGAGGGAGAAGGGAGACCGCTGGGACGGGCCGAGCTCGAACAGAGGACGCCCAGTAGGAGTGCTGCACACGGAGGAGGAGCCTCGGGGAGAGAGGAAAGCCCGACCTGAGGGAAAGGATTCCTCTCAACCCCCTCAAAAGGGACGGAGAGGTCCACCGCCATGTCCGTACTGCACCAGCGAGCACTGGTTCAATGAGTGCAGTGACTTCAACAACCTGAGTACCGAGGCCAAGCAGAGGTGGCTCGAGGAGAACAAGAGGTGCTGGAACTGTGGGCGCGACCATCTGGCTAAGAACTGCACCTTGAGGAGAAAGTGCAACCGCTGTGAGGAGGTCCACCTCAACATCCTACACGAGGTCTCCCTCGCCAGGTCCACGGAGGGCACCAGAAGCCCTAGGTCCGGTAGCGCACCGGAAGAGGCAACACCTGTCTACTACCTAGACCCAGCCCGGAGCAGCGGCTCCAAGGTCCTACTGAAGGTGGTGAAGGTCCGACTTCACCACAACAACGCTGTGTACGACACGTACGCCGTTCTAGACGACGGGTCGGAACGGACCATCCTTCTCCAGGAGGCAGTGCGCCAGTTGGGGCTCCAAGGGACTGAGGAGAAGCTGACTCTGCGCACGATACGTCGCGACCTTAAAGAGGTCACCGGGGCGAGGATCAACTTCTCTATCTCCCCGGCGGGGCGGCCGTCGGACAGATATCGGCTTAAGAATGTCTTCACCGCAGACCAGCTAGCGCTCTCCCGCTACGACTACCCCCTGGAGAGATTACGCGCAAGATATTCCCACCTACGGCGAGTAGACCTACATCCGATAGAAGGAGCGGAGCCAACCCTTCTCATCGGCTCGGACAACGCTGCACTGATCGTGTCGCTCCGTCCTCCGCTGAGAGGACCACGAGGCTGCCCGATGGCTGTTAAGACTGCGCTTGGGTGGGCCCTCCAAGGCGCTACCGAGTGGAGAGATAGAAACGGGAGAGCTACGTCATCCCTCCATGTCCGAACCGAAGAAGTGCAGACCATCAACTGCCTTCACACCAGGGTGGACTCCATGAATGCGGCGCTACGGGATAACGTCCAGAAACCCGAGGGAGAGGGGAACAGCTTTGATTCCCTGCAGAAGGAATTCCAGGAGGTCCTCGATGAGCTGGTCGGAGAGAAGAGCCTGGATAAGTTCAGGGTTGAATATGAGAAGCTGACTAGTGCCCTGTTGAAGTCCCACGTGAGTGAGAAGCGGCTGATGACAAAATGCAGAGAGCTGAATGCGGAGACAGTGACCAACTCAGTGAAGGTTGCCACTGCACTAAAGCTATCCCAGGAAGACCAGACTACTATCACGTCTCTGGAGAAGGAAGTGAAGCAGCTGCACACGGAGCTGGACGCCAAGCAGTCGGACATCAAAGTGCTGAACCAGCCGGGCCAGCGAAGCAGAGAGGAGCAGCAGAGGCTGGAGCAGCAGCTGCGGGAGCAGAAGATCAACCATGAGAGAACCACAAAGGAGCTGGAGCAGCTGCAAGTCAGAAACACCAAACTCCAGCAGGAGAACGAGCACAACGCCTTGAGTATGGAGCAACAGTCCCTGGACAATCAGCAAAGGGCATCTGACCTCAGGATTAAAGAGGAGGAGGTGAATCAGATGCGTCAGGAGATTGCCAAGCAAACGAAGTTGAGAGAGGCCACCCAGAGGAAGTTCCGACCTATGGAGGATCAGAAGTCGGATGTGGAGCAGCAAAGGGACATGCTGAAAACCCAGATAGCTGGGCTGGAGAGAGAATTGGAGTCTTCCAGAAAGCAGATGGAGATTGACAAAAAAGTCAGGCAGAAGTGGACGAGGGAGAGAGACAACTTGTCCGAAGGTGCCGTGGTACTGGTGATCGACCAGTCCCTTCCACGCGCCGCCTGGCAGACAGGCAGAGTGACCAAGGTCCTGCCGGGTCCGGATGGAAGGGTGCGGACGGCCATCGTGGACGTTGGTGGTCGCACTTACACCCGACCTGTGGCACGCCTGATTGAGCTCCCTCAAATTACCAAGGACACTATCACCTCCTACCTCACGCTGCTAGAGCAGCCTAGCCAGTGTGCCTTCCTTAGTTAAATGAAACCGAGGGTTTCATGGGGCGGCTGTTGTGAAGGCCCACAGTTTAGAGCCAGTTTAGTTTCCCCAAACCAGCCCTATTTTGCCCCTGTTATTTCTTTATTATTTTCTATACTATTCCTGTACGTTTATGAAGGTGTATGTATTGTTATTGTAATGTTTATGTATATGTTTGATGACGTAGTATATCCGGGGTGTGTCCGTGACCCGGATGCTAGGTTCGGTGGTGTATATATAGAGACGGAAGTGGTCTGTGAGTCAGTGTGTGAAGAGAATCAGAACGAGAGAGAAGTAACGAGAAGTCAATCTAAGATGGCGGATTCAGTAACACGCACACCGTGCTGGAGCTGAAGACCAAGAGTGATTATCGAGTTCAGAGCTGTGATAGCCCGTTTAGTTGTGTCCCCGTTAGACAGCCTTGCCAGCAGCCGGCTGTTAACGTTGGACCAAGCGAGACGCCAAACTGGACAGAACCGTCGCCTCCACGAGCGGACTGCGACCGAACGCTGACTCCATCGGAGCTTACCGTGAACCACCCGGACCTGAGCCTACACACCTCGTCGTGGACCACGAAGAAGCCCCTTTCCCTTCGCGTTGCTACGTCACCCCCCCCCTTTTGTCTGCTGTTTCCTCGAAGCACATGCGAGCTCCAACAAGGCCTCAACGCGCTCCTTGCAGCGCCAGACTCTAAGCCTTTCCCAGGCTAGGTACTGTGAGTGAGTGATTGAGTGTGTGTGTGGCCGGCGGGGAGGGAGTGTATATATCTGGGGATGTATACATCAGTTATGTAAATAAATGTGTTGTTCATATGGGATACCGTGACCGTGTGTTTAGTTGTTTGTATGCTAAGGCTAATGCTAATTCCAAGGCTAATGCTAATGCTAATTCCAATGCTAATGCTAATGCTAATTCCCATGCTAATGCTAACGATAGTAACTGCTAGTCTAACGGTTTGCTGGCGCCCCCTGCCTGTATCCTCCTACACTGCCTATTTAGCTCAGAGTTAGTTAGATAACCAGCCCCTTCCTAAATTCTACAGTCCTTTTAGCTACTCCCTGGTTACAGTTAGGTTAGACTAGGTTAGGTTAGATTAGGTTAGGTTAGATTAGGTTAGGTTAGATTAGATTAGGTTAGATTAGGTTAGGTTAGATTAGATTAGGTTAGATTAGATTAGGTTAGATTAGGTTAGGTTAGGTTAGATTAGGTTAGGTTAGATTAGGTTAGATTAGGTTAAATGTTATTATCATTGCATACCAGAAATTAAAAGTACCAGAAAACGAAATGCAGTCTAGCATCTAACCAGGAGTGCCAATAGTGATAAAAACATAGTGATAGGTACAGGTCAAGTCAAGTAGTTAGTTAGTTAATTAGTTTCTGGTAACGTCTGCCTGCTCTCTTCTCCTGGTTGCTATGGTAACGAGTGCTGTCCTGGTTGCTATGGTAACGCGCGCCGCCCTGTGGCAGGTTTCTGCGCTGCTCCCCGTTCGATGAGTACAAGCTGTGGAAGTCCCAGGTGGACAACGGCTCCAAGAGGGGCGGAGAGAGACTCAACATCCTGACCAGAACCCTGCTGCTGAGACGCACCAAGGGCCAGCTGGACGCCTCTGGCAAACCTCTGGTACACACACACACACACACACACACACACACACACACACACACACGCACACAATGACTGACTGACGGAGTTTCCCTGTGTTGCAGGTGTCGCTGCCTGAGCGTACCTGTGAGGTGCACCACCTGAAGCTGTCAGAGGAGGAGCAGTCTGTGTATGACGTGGTGTTCGCTCAGTCCAGGTAACTGGCCACCCGCCACCCTACCCTGTCTGCAACCTCCACAGCTCTGTACCCTAACCCTAGCTCTATACCTCCACCCTATCCGCTTGTTAAGTCTGACGTCAAAAGTGACGTTTAGCCATTTCCGAGTCCAAACCAGAAATTCCCTCCACCAGAGTACCTGTGAACTACAGCGGTAGAATGACAGTTTAATCGTTTTTTAGACTCGGATCTATTCATACAACAAGGGACACAGCACTTTCCCGTTTTCTCCATATTGTCAGGGTCTTTGAGCCTCGGAAAAGCGCTATATAAATATAATTAATTATTATTATTATTTCGGCATTTCGAAGACAGCGCCTCAGCCAACGTTGGACCCGGAAACACGTCACGACTTAACAAGCGGATATACCGCCACACCTCTATACCTCCACACCTCTACACCTCTATACCTCTATACCTCTATACCTCTATACATCTATACATCTATACATCTATACATCTATACCTCTATACCTCTATACCTCTATACATCTATACATCTATACATCTATACATCTATACCTCCACACATCTATACCTCTATACATCTATACATCTATACCTCTATACCTCTATACCTCTATACATCTATACCTCTATACATCTATACATCTATACATCTATACCTCTATACATCTATACATCTATACCTCTATACATCTATACCTCTATACATCTATACATCTATACCTCTATACATCTATACCTCTATACCTCTATACCTCTATACCTCTATACATCTATACATCTATACCTCTATACATCTATACCTCTATACATCTATACCTCTATACCTCTACACCTCTATACCTCTATACCTCTATACCTCTATACATCTATACCTCTATACCTCTATACATCTATACATCTATACATCTATACATCTATACCTCCACACCTCTATACCTCTATACATCTATACCTCTATACCTCTATACATCTATACATCTATACCTCTATACATCTATACATCTATACATCTATACATCTATACCTCTATACCTCTATACCTCTATACATCTATACATCTATACCTCCACACCTCTATACCTCTATACATCTATACCTCTATACCTCTATACCTCTATACATCTATACCTCTATACCTCTATACATCTATACATCTATACATCTATACATCTATACCTCTATACATCTATACATCTATACATCTATACATCTATACATCTATACCTCTATACATCTATACATCTATACATCTATACATCTATACCTCTATACATCTATACATCTATACATCTATACATCTATACATCTATACATCTATACATCTATACCTCTATACCTCTATACCTCTATACATCTATACATCTATACATCTATACATCTATACATCTATACCTCTATACCTCTATACATCTATACCTCTATACCTCTATACCTCTATACATCTATACCTCTATACCTCTATACCTCTATACCTCTATACATCTATACCTCTATACCTCTATACATCTATACATCTATACCTCTATACCTCTATACCTCTATACCTCTATACATCTATACCTCTATACCTCTATACCTCTATACCTCTACACCTCTATACATCTATACATCTATACATCTATACCTCTATACATCTATACCTCTATACATCTATACCTCTATACCTCTATACATCTATACATCTATACATCTATACCTCTATACCTCTATACCTCTATACCTCTATACATCTATACCTCTATACCTCTATACCTCTATACCTCTATACCTCTATACATCTATACCTCTATACCTCTATACCTCTATACATCTATACCTCTATACATCTATACATCTATACCTCTATACATCTATACATCTATACATCTATACCTCTATACATCTATACCTCTATACCTCTATACCTCTATACATCTATACATCTATACCTCTATACCTCTATACCTCTATACATCTATACATCTATACCTCTATACATCTATACATCTATACCTCTATACATCTATACATCTATACCTCTATACCTCTATACCTCTATACATCTATACATCTATACATCTATACCTCTATACATCTATACCTCTATACCTCTATACCTCTATACTTCTATACCTCTATACATCTATACCTCTATACCTCTATACATCTATACCTCTATACCTCTATACATCTATACCTCTATACATCTATACCTCTATACATCTATACCTCTATACATCTATACCTCTATACATCTATACCTCTATACCTCTATACATCTATACATCTATACATCTATACCTCTATACCTCTATACATCTATACATCTATACCTCTATACCTCTATACATCTATACCTCTATACCTCTATACATCTATACATCTATACCTCTATACCTCTATACCTCTATACCTCTATACATCTATACCTCCACACCTCTATACATCTATACCTCTATACCTCTATACCTCTATACATCTATACCTCTATACCTCTATACCTCTATACATCTATACCTCCACACCTCTATACATCTATACATCTATACCTCTATACATCTATACCTCTATACATCTATACCTCTATACCTCTATACATCTATACATCTATACCTCTATACCTCTATACCTCTATACCTCTATACATCTACACCTCTATACATCTATACATCTATACATCTATACCTCTATACATCTATACCTCTATACCTCTACACCTCTATACATCTATACATCTATACCTCTATACATCTATACCTCTATACATCTATACCTCTATACCTCTATACCTCTATACATCTATACATCTATACATCTATACATCTATACCTCTATACCTCTATACCTCTATACATCTATACATCTATACATCTATACATCTATACCTCTACACATCTATACCTCTATACCTCTATACCTCTATACATCTATACCTCTATACCTCTATACATCTATACCTCTATACCTCTATACCTCTATACCTCTATACCTCTATACCTCTATACCTCTATACCTCCATACATCTATACCTCTATACATCTATACCTCTATACATCTATACCTCTATACCTCTATACATCTATACATCTATACATCTATACATCTATACATCTATACCTCTATACATCTATACATCTATACCTCTATACCTCTATACCTCTATACCTCTATACCTCTATACATCTATACATCTATACCTCTATACCTCTATACCTCTATACCTCTATACCTCTATACCTCTATACCTCTATACATCTATACATCTATACCTCTATACATCTATACATCTATACCTCTATACCTCTATACCTCTATACCTCTATACATCTATACATCTATACCTCTATACCTCTATACCTCTATACATCTATACCTCTATACATCTATACCTCTATACCTCTATACCTCTATACATCTATACATCTATACCTCTATACAACTATACATCTATACCTCTATACCTCTATACCTCTATACATCTATACATCTATACCTCTATACATCTATACCTCTATACCTCTATACCTCTATACATCTATACCTCTATACCTCTATACCTCTATACCTCTATACCTCTATACCTCTATACATCTATACCTCTATACCTCTATACCTCTATACATCTATACCTCTATACCTCTATACCTCTATACCTCTATACCTCTATACATCTATACCTCTATACATCTATACCTCTATACATCTATACCTCTATACCTCTATACCTCTATACATCTATACCTCTATACCTCTATACCTCTATACATCTATACCTCTATACCTCTATACCTCTATACATCTATACCTCTATACCTCTATACCTCTATACCTCTATACCTCTATACATCTATACCTCTATACCTCTATACCTCTATACATCTATACATCTATACCTCTATACCTCTATACCTCTATACATCTATACCTCTATACATCTATACTTCTATACATCTATACCTCTATACCTCTATACATCTATACCTCCACACCTCTATACCTCTATACCTCTATACCTCTATACATCTATACTTCTATACATCTATACATCTATACCTCTATACCTCTATACCTCTATACCTCTATACCTCTATACCTCTATACCTCTATACATCTATACCTCTATACCTCTATACCTCTATACCTCTATACCTCTATACATCTATACCTCTATACCTCTATACCTCTATACCTCTATACCTCTATACCTCTATACCTCTATACATCTATACCTCTATACCTCTATACATCTATACCTCTATACCTCTATACCTCTATACCTCTATACCTCTATACCTCTATACCTCTATACATCTATACATCTATACATCTATACATCTATACCTCTATACCTCTATACATCTATACCTCTATACCTCTATACCTCTATACCTCTATACCTCTATACCTCTATACCTCTATACCTCTATACATCTATACATCTATACCTCTATACCTCTATACCTCTATACATCTATACATCTATACCTCTATACCTCTATACATCTATACATCTATACCTCTATACATCTATACATCTATACCTCTATACCTCTATACCTCTATACCTCTATACATCTATACATCTATACCTCTATACCTCTATACCTCTATACATCTATACATCTATACCTCTATACCTCTATACCTCTATACATCTATACCTCTATACATCTATACCTCTATACATCTATACCTCTATACCTCTATACCTCTATACCTCCATACATCTATACCTCTATACCTCTATACATCTATACATCTATACCTCTATACCTCTATACCTCTATACCTCTATACCTCTATACATCTATACATCTATACCTCTATACCTCTATACATCTATACCTCTATACCTCTATACCTCTATACCTCTATACATCTATACATCTATACATCTATACCTCTATACCTCTATACCTCTATACCTCTATACCTCTATACATCTATACATCTATACATCTATACATCTATACATCTATACATCTATACCTCTATACATCTATACCTCTATACCTCTATACCTCTATACCTCTATACCTCTATACATCTATACATCTATACCTCTATACCTCTATACCTCTATACCTCTATACATCTATACATCTATACATCTATACCTCTATACATCTATACATCTATACCTCTATACCTCTATACCTCCACACCTCCATACCTCTATACATCTATACATCTATACCTCTATACATCTATACATCTATACATCTATACCTCTATACATCTATACCTCTATACATCTATACATCTATACCTCTATACCTCTATACATCTATACCTCTATACATCTATACATCTATACCTCTATACCTCTATACATCTATACATCTATACATCTATACATCTATACCTCTATACCTCTATACCTCTATACATCTATACCTCTATACCTCTATACCTCTATACCTCTATACCTCTATACCTCTATACATCTATACATCTATACCTCTATACCTCTATACATCTATACATCTATACATCTATACCTCTATACATCTATACCTCTATACCTCTATACCTCTATACCTCTATACCTCTATACCTCTATACATCTATACCTCTATACATCTATACCTCTATACCTCTATACCTCTATACATCTATACATCTATACCTCTATACCTCTATACCTCTATACATCTATACCTCTATACCTCTATACCTCTATACCTCTATACCTCTATACATCTATACATCTATACCTCTATACCTCTATACATCTATACATCTACATCTATACATCTATATCTCTATACATCTATACATCTATACATCTATACCTCTATACCTCTATACATCTATACCTCTATACCTCTATAGCTCTATACATCTATACCTCTATACCTCTATACCTCTATACATCTATACATCTACATCTATACAACTATACCTCTATACATCTATACATCTATACCTCTATACCTCTATACATCTATACATCTATACATCTATACATCTATACATCTATACCTCTATACATCTATACCTCTATACCTCTATACATCTATACATCTATACATCTATACCTCTATACCTCTATACATCTATACCTCTATACCTCTATACATCTATACCTCTATACCTCTATACCTCTATACCTCTATACCTCTATACATCTATACCTCTATACCTCTATACCTCTATACATCTATACCTCTATACCTCTATACCTCTATACATCTATACATCTACATCTATACAACTATACCTCTATACATCTATACATCTATACCTCTATACCTCTATACATCTATACATCTATACATCTATACATCTATACCTCTATACCTCTATACATCTATACCTCTATACCTCTATACATCTATACATCTATACATCTATACCTCTATACCTCTATACATCTACACATCTATACCTCTATACCTCTATACCTCTATACCTCTATACCTCTATACATCTATACATCTATACCTCTATACCTCTATACATCTATACCTCTATACCTCTATACCTCTATACCTCTATACATCTATACCTCTATACCTCTATACCTCTATACATCTATACCTCTATACCTCTATACATCTATACATCTATACCTCTATACCTCTATACATCTATACCTCTATACCTCTATACCTCTATACCTCTGTACCTCCATACATCTATACCTCTATACCTCTATACCTCCACAGCTCTGTACCACGGCAGGGCTGGTAGAAGGGGGTTATGGTGGAACGTGGTCTGTTTGGATACATCCGAAACTTCTCTGGCTCTTGGGGGTTTGAAACCAGGGTGGCCAGTTTTAACCCTTTCCTTTCCTCTCCTCCCAAGTCTTCAGTGTTTAACCCGCTCCCCTCCTTGCAGGTCTCAGTGTTTAACCCGCTCCCCTCCTTGCAGGTCTCAGTGTTTAACCCGCTCCCCTCCTTGCAGGTCTCAGTGTTTAACCCGCTCCCCTCCTTGCAGGTCTCAGTGTTTAACCCGCTCCCCTCCTTGCAGGTCTCAGTGTTTAACCCGCTACCCTCCTTGCAGGTCTCAGTGTTTAACCCGCTCCCCTCCTTGCAGGTCTCAGTGTTTAACCCGCTCCCCTCCTTGCAGGTCTCAGTGTTTAACCCGCTCCCCTCCTTGCAGGTCTCAGTGTTTAACCCGCTACCCTCCTTGCAGGTCTCAGTGTTTAACCCGCTCCCCTCCTTGCAGGTCTCAGCTCCAGAACTACTTAAAGAGACATGAAGGAGGAGATGTGAAGAAGGGAGACAAGTCCAACCCCTTTGATAAAGGTTAGAGGTCAAGTCCCTTTGATAAAGGTTAGAGGTCAAGTCCAACCCCTTTGATAAAGGTTAGAGGTCAAGTCCAACCCCTTTGATAAAGGTTAGAGGTCAAGTCCAACCCCTTTGATAAAGGTTAGAGGTCAAGTCCAACCCCTTTGATAAAGGTTAGAGGTCAAGTCCAACCCCTTTGATAAAGGTTAGAGGTCAAGTCCAACCCCTTTGATAAAGGTTAGAGGTCAAGTCCCTTTGATAAAGGTTAGAGGTCAAGTCCAACCCCTTTGATAAAGGTTAGAGGTCAAGTCCAACCCTTTGATTAAGGTTGCGTCTGTGTGTTCGTTTCCATGATTGGACCAGGAGATTTGACCTTTTTGTTCTTCCCTCTCTCGCTCTCTCCCTCCTTCTCTCTCTCCCTCCTTCCCTCCATCTCTCCTTCCTTCCCTCTGTCCTTCCCTCCCTCTCTCCTTCCTTCCCTCTCTCCCTCCTTCCTTCCTTCCTTCCCTCTCTCCCTCCTTCCTTCCCTCCTCCCCTCTCTCCTTCCCTCCCTCTCTCCCTCTTTCCCTCTCTCCCTCCTTCCTTCCCTCCTCCCCTCTCTCCCTCCTCCCCTCTCTCCCTCCTTCCCTCTCTCCCTCCTTCCCTTCCTCTCTCCCTCCTTCCCTTCCTCTCTCCCTCCTTCCCTCCCTCCCTCTCCATCCTTCCTTCCCTTCCCTCCCTCCCTCTTTCCTGCCTCCCTCCCTCCTTCCCTCTCTCTCTCCCTCCTTCCTTCCCTTCCCTCCCTCCCTCTTTCCTGCCTCCCTCCCTCCTTCCCTCTCTCTCTCCATCCCTCCTTCCCTTCCCTCCCTCCCTCCCTCCCTCTCTCCCTCCTTCCCTTCCTCTCTCCCTCCTTCCCTCCCTCCCTCTCCATCCTTCCTTCCCTTCCCTCCCTCCCTCTTTCCTGCCTCCCTCCCTCCTTCCCTCTCTCTCTCCCTCCTTCCTTCCCTTCCCTCCCTCCCTCTTTCCTGCCTCCCTCCCTCCTTCCCTCTCTCTCTCCATCCCTCCTTCCCTTCCCTCCCTCCCTCCCTCCCTCTCTCCCTCCTTCCCTTCCTCTCTCCCTCCTTCCCTCCCTCCCTCTCCATCCTTCCTTCCCTTCCCTCCCTCCCTCTTTCCTGCCTCCCTCCCTCCTTCCCTCTCTCCCTCCCTCCCTCCCTCCTTCCCTCCCTCCCTCTCCATCCCTCCCTCCCTCCTTCCTTCCTTCCCTCCCTCCCTCCCTCCCTCCCTCCCTCTCTCCCTCCTTCCCTTCCTCTCTCCCTCCTTCCCTCCCTCCCTCTCCATCCTTCCTTCCCTTCCCTCCCTCCCTCTTTCCTGCCTCCCTCCCTCCTTCCCTCTCTCCCTCCCTCCCTCCCTCCTTCCCTCCCTCCCTCTCCATCCCTCCCTCCCTCCTTCCCTCTCTCCCTCCCTCCCTCCCTCCTTCCCTCCCTCCCTCCCTCCCTCCCTCCCTCCCTCTCCAGTAGCTCAGGAGTTTGGTGTGTCCCAGGGGGACCCCGCCTCCTCCTCCCAGCAGCCCCAGGCCTCCAGCACCGTCCACATCCTGTCTCTGCTGCTCCGCCTCCGCCAGTGCTGCTGTCACCTGTCCCTGCTGAAGAAGGTACACACACACACACACACACACACACACACTAGACACACACACACACACACACACTAGGGATGGACGGTTTTTCGGTTAAACCGAAAACCGGGGTTTATAAAAATAGAAACGGTTTTTTATCAAAACCGTCTGAAACCGTATTATTTTATTTTTTTTATTATTTTTTTTCCTATGTTGTTCAAAGAATAAAACTGGAACATGTCACATGTTTGTCGTGTGTGAAAATAACAATGATACAGTCTGAATCTGCCGCGCAATGAGTGAGAGGTTTGGTCAGTTGTGAAGAATAACTGAGGATTAATATCTAATTGGGATTATATTTAAGGGTAACGAATCACTCTATGGGAAAGATAGTTGCCTTCAGTTATTGGTAGATAGGAAAGGTTTTTTTACAATTACTCGCTTACATTTAATAAGATCATTTTCGCTGCTCTCTGTAAAGCGCATTGGGTCACTTTTGTGAGAAATGCGCTATAGAAATAAAATGTGATTTGATTTGATATCAATCAATCAATCAAACTTTATTTATGTTCTATAGCACAAATCATGCATTGAATGTAACTCCAAGTGCAGTATTTACTAAACCACAATATAATAAAACAAGAGCTATACGGATCAAGAGTGTTTGTGCACACCACCGTGTGTGAAGGCACTACTGAAAGTGATGACAGAACGCATGTCTCAGAAGATACGCGGTCACTTAGTGACGCAAAGGTAGTTCTGTATTTATCTCTAGTACATTTATTTTGAAAGCTCTATTTTGACAGCTCTACCATGGGCACTTTTATTTTGATGGGGCATTCTTTGTTGATTGACTTACGACAGTTCAGGACGAGTCAGTCTCGCGGCATGTGGTTTTTATGAAAAGCTTTAAGTATGTTCACTGCATAATTCTAAGTCTAATATTTCAGTGATTATTGAGCAGTATTCAAATATTTAAATACATTGAGCAGCAGCTGAAACTTTGTCTAAGAACCAAGATATTGAGAAAGCAGTTCATTCAATGAAGACGCTGTTCCAAGAGATGATCTTCCGTGCAGGCGTGCACCCTGGATCAGCGGAGCTGGTGTGTTAAGTGTTCATGTGTTTTCATGTATGGTGTAGCTTACAAAAGTCTGCCTTTCCACTTATATTTGTGAAACTAAGTAGCCTAAATGTGTTGCGACTGTGCTTACGGTGTTTTAATGGTGTTCGACATGAGTGTATTGTAGCAGTAGGGCTCAATTATTTGAAATTGTCGCTCTTATTTTTTTGTTTCTTTTTTTTTTTCCCTTTTTTTTTTTTTCCGGTTAACCGGAAAACCCCGGTTTTAGTCTTTGACGGTTTTTCGGTTTCAATAATTGGAAACCGTCCATCCCTAACACACACACACACACATACTGCTGCTCTGAATAAGGCAGTGCTGCTGTCACCTCTCCCTTCTGAAGAAGGTACACACACACACACACACACACACCTTTGTACATTCTTGGATAGAACACACATGGATGTTTGGATCTAATCAGTCTTCGTCTCTCGCTCTCCCTTTGTCTCTCTCTCTCTCTCCTTCTCTCTCCCTCTCCCTCCCTTTCTCTCTCTCTCTCTGTCACCCCTCCAGACTCTGGACCAATCAGAGCTGCAGGGAGACGGGGTGGCCCTCTCATTGGAGGAGCAGCTCAACGCCCTGTGTCTGTCCGAGCCGTCCGGCCCCTCCGCCGACCCCACGGCCCCCCCCACCGTGACCCTCAACGGCAGCCGCTTCCGCTCCGACCTCTTCGAGAACACCCGCGAGAGCACCAAGGTGACCACACACACACACATATATACACACACCTACACATACACACCTACACACACACACATACACATGAATATACACACACACACACTGTGGGAACCCGCTCACTTGACCAGGGGAAAGTCCACACACAGAGCCAGAGAGACGAGGAGACAGTGGTAACTTTTAGGTGCATCACCATATTTATTCCATATTTATTCATATCTGAGGACGTATCGGGGCCCCGCCCACTCAGGAGGACGGCGTGGCCGTAACAAAACGTCAGACTTCAATAGTAATGATGAACTCAGGAAGCAAAAAGTCACTGAATAGGGGGGAGGGGCGATGTCTCCCTCATCAGGGCAAAGTAGATTTCATTCAGCTTAAAGGTCAAAAAAGGACACGGTGAGGGGGGGGGGGGGGGGTCCATCTCCACTCACACCTCCCCACACACACACACACACACACATAAATATACGGTGCACTGCTGACTCTCTAGATGTGTGTTGTTGTTGTTGTTGTGTTGTTGTGACTCTCTAGGTGTGTGTTGTTGTTGTAGATGTCGGCCATCCTGACGGAGCTGAAGGAGATCAGACAGAAGAACAGCGCTCACAAGAGGTACGACCTCCTCACCCTCCACCTGCCCTACCCAGACTAAACCCTCCTCCCCCTCCTCCCCCTCCTCACCCTCCTCCCCCTCCTCCCCCTCCTCCCCCTCCTCCCCCTCCTCCCCCTCCTCACCCTCCTCCCCCTCCTCACCCTCCTCACCCTCCTCCCCCTCCAGCCTGCCCTGCCCAGACTAAACCCTCCTCCCCCTCCAGCCTGCCCTGCCCAGCCTGCCCTGCCCAGCCTGCCCTGCCCATGCCGTTTAGCTGACGCTTTTATCCAGACCAGTTCCATTGCAGTGTGTACAGACAGACATGTTTCAGATCCCAATGGAACCCCCAGCCTAAGTGTTGTTAGTGCCCTGCTCTACCAACTGAGCCACAGAGGCTACAACATTACACACATGTTTTCTTCATGTTGTCTTCACGTGATGACGTGTGTGTGTGTGTGTGTGTGTGTGTGTGCTTATGTGCGCGTGCGTACGTTTATGTGTGTGTGTCTCCATGTCTGTGCGCGCGTGTGTGTGTCTGTGGATCTGTACGTGTGTGTGTGTGTGTCTGTGGATCTGTACGTGTGTGTGTGTGTGTGTGTGTGTGTCTGTGGATCTGTACGTGTGTGTGTGTGTGGATCTGTACGTGTGTGTGTGTGTGGATCTGTACGTGTGTGTGTGTGGATCTGTACGTGTGTGTGTGTGTGTGGATCTGTACGTGTGTGTGTGTGTCTGTGGATCTGTACGTGTGTGTGTGTGTGTCTGTGGATCTGTACGTGTGTGTGTGTGTCTGTGGATCTGTACGTGTGTGTGTGTGTCAGTGTGATCGTGTCCCAGTGGACCAGTATGCTCAGCATCATGGCGGTCCACCTGAGGAGGCTGGGCCTCAGCTACGCCGTCATCGACGGGAAGGTCAACCCCAAGAAGCGCATGGACCTGGTGGAGGAGTTCAACACCGACCCTGCAGGAGTGCAGGTTTTTATATTTTTTATTTAACCTTTATTTAACCAGATAAGTCAATTGAGAACCAATTCTCATTTACAATGACGATCTGGCCAATTGGCAGAACAGAGGCAAGTCTATACACAAAACACAACACAGTATATACGATATAGAACACAACCCAATACATACAATATAAAACATGAATGCCATACACAAGTATCAAAAACATCTATATATCACAGATATAGGAGCGGAGATTGCGTGTAAGATGAGCAGTTCAGTAGTAAGCAGAGGTAGGGGGGGGATTTGCCGATGATGGATTTATAGATGAACTGATACCAGTGGGTCAGTCGCCTGGTGTGGAGTGATGGCCAGTTGACTTGGGAGTACAGGTCGCAGTGATGTGTATTGAAAGGGGCACCGGTGACAAAGCGGATGGCAGTGTGATGGATGACGTCCAGTTTATTGAGAAGGTTTAGGGTTAGGGTTGGGGTAACCCAGGTACCACACGGTCAGGGCGGAAAGAGAGAGAGAGAGAGAGCTCAGCGCCCTGTGCCTGTCTCTCTCTCTCTCTCTCTCTCTCTCTCCCTCCCTCTCTCTCTCTCCCTCTCTCTCTCTCTCTCTCTCTCTCTGTCTCTCTCTCTCTCTCCCTCTGTCTCTCTCTCTCTGTCTCTCTCTCCCTCTCTCTCTCTCTATGTGTCTCTGTCTGTCTCTCTCTCTCGCAATCACACACACACACACACACACACAAACACACACACACACACACACTGGTTAGTCAGTGTATTAATGTTTGCCACAGGTATAGTCTGTTGATATCTGACCTTTGACCCCGGCACGGTCTGACTCGTTTAATGACCACCGGCACCACAATGAATGGAATGAGGGATTCATCCCGTCATGATCCTGTCCTCCACCAGCCTCCCCTGACCATTGTGATGTGTTTCAGTGTCATGGGAGCAGGTTGTATATGTTGTATGTTGTGTGTGGCAGGTGATGCTGGTGTCTCTGTGTGCTGGAGGCGTGGGCATCAACCTGGTTGGTGGGAATCACCTCTTCCTCATGGACATGCACTGGTGAGACACTCACACACTGGCTCCCATTCTCTCTCCTTCTCTCTCTCTCTCTCTCTCTCTCTCTCTCTCTCTCTCTCTCTCTCTCTCTCTCTCTCTCTCTCTCTCTCTTCTCGCTCTCTCGCGCTCTGTCACCCCTCCAGACTCTGGACCAATCTCATTGGAGGAGCAGCTCAGCGCCCTGTGCCTGTCTCTCTGTCTCTCTGTCTCTCTCTGTCTCTGTCTCTCTCTCTGTCTCTCTCTCTCACTCTCACTCTCTCTCACTCTCTCTCTGTGTCTCTGTCTGTCTATCTGTGTGTGTCTCTCTGTCTCAGTGTATTTGCCACAGGTATAGTGTGTTGATATCTGACCTTTGACCCCTGGTCTGGGTGTGTCTCTAGGAACCCAGCTCTAGAGGACCAGGCCTGTGACCGCATTTACAGAGTGGGTCAGCGCCTTGATTGCACCATCCACAGGTACACACACACACACACACACACACACACACACACACATACACACATACACACATACACACACACACACACACACACACACACACATATACACATATACACATACACATACACATACACATACACACACATCCATATACATCAACAGAGTGGACCAGTGCTTGATTTCCACCGTGGAGGATAATATCCTAACCCTGTGTGTGTGTGTGTGTGTTCGTTTGTGTGCGTGTGTGTGTGTGTGTGTGTGTGTGTGCCTGTGTGTGTTCGTGTGTGTGTGTGTGTGCCTGTGTGTGTTCGTGCGTGTGCGTGCGTGTGTTCATGTGTGTGTGCCTGTGTGCGTGCGTGTGTGTGCGTGTGCGTGTGCGGTCCTGGTGCAGGTTTGTGTGTGAGGGGACCGTGGAGGATAAGATCTCCGTCCTGCAGGAGAAGAAGAAGGAGCTGGCCCAGAAGGTTCTCTCTGGCGTGGGCGGGGCCTCCTACACCAAGCTCTCCCTGGCTGACCTCAGGGTCATCTTTGGGGTCTGAGAACCAGGAAGTAACCTGCAGTGGCCCAAAGGCTCCTGAGTACCAGGAAGCATGGTGCTGTTCTCAGGCCTCGGATTGGTCCTCAGCTAGCGGTTAATGTTATTTTCTAATTTATTTACAATGTTAATGTTGGTAGTTAATGTTCCCCATGTTACAACTACATGACTATAGTAAGTGTGTGTTAGTTCTCTTCTGTCTTTACTGGACCATTTTCTTTGTTTTTACATGTTTATGTTAAGTGTCAGTTATTGGAGTTCTTGAGCATGACAAGTTCATTAATCATTGCTCTTTGTTTTTATTTTCTTAATAATAAACAGTGTTATTTACTACTATGGATGTCAATTACTGTATTTAAAAATTGCTTCTATCTGGCGAGTATTTGTTGTATTTGTATTTATTTAGTCAGAATTCATTAGAACACAAACAGACAAACAAACTGTCGAGGCTCATTCTTCCAAAACACAAGAAGTACAGCAGATGAAGGTCTGCTATATTGGCCGTGATGATGGCGCCCTCGTGTGTCCATCAATTAGTATTGCAGTGCATTTCTGTAGATGAATTATCCAATAGATTCTTTCGATCTCAAATCATTTCAAGGATTTTGAATGAATAATGTTAACTCGTTCATAAAAACAAGAGACAGGTACACTGATTTTCTTCACCGTTTAATTACAATAAAATTGTTAGACTAAGTGAGTGACGTAGTAGGTAAACTAGACGTTTTGCTAGAAACTCCCGACCTCTACAACACGCTTTACTGTGTACATTAACCTGTACTCTTCGTGAACATGTCTGGTAGAGGAAAAGGAGGAAAGGGACTCGGCAAAGGAGGCGACAAGCGCCATCGCAAACTTTATGATAGATGGCTACAGGGTTGATGAACAAGATTTAACACCCCCCTGCCCCCCCCCCCCCCCCCATAATTGTGTTTATTTGTTTCATTTTTAAGTTTCCCCTGTCAAATATACCGTCCAAACACAGTCCGGTAGGGGGCGGTAATGCGCCTTAAGTTGGTCGCAAACCGCCATTCAAACTGAAAAGAAGAAGAAGATGGAAGTTGAGCAGGTCGATCATAACAAGGTGACTATCTGGTCATGAGCGCAGGTAAGAAACATGAGCGTCTCTGTAATGCAGCTGGTTCATTCACCTGAAATGAAGGACTTTTGACTACTTTAATGGCTGACCTGACGGCGTTCCAAGTCTCCCAGAATGACCAGTACAGTGACCACAGGTACAATACACTGTGCTATGGCGCCCCCAGGCGGCCATCTCTATCATGAACCCACGTTGCTCTGCTCAGCTGCTGTTTTAATTGACCGCATGCAGCGACTGACCTACAAACTCTGCCACATGTACTTCATACCTGCCAGTTGAAGTACATGTGGCAGAGTTTGTAGGTGGATATGTCTACTTTAGAATAAGGAAAACAACAAATGCACAAAATTACAGGGTAAAAGTCTGCTTAAACTATTCTCTTGGTCAGTAATTCAAATGCAGGCATGAACAGGGTGTAGTTCACATTGAAACACATTTTAAACCTACTGATGTGTCCATATTGGTTATGAAATCAAACATACTGTATTTACATATGGTTTTCCCATTTCAGGCATGCAAGTTGTTTTTTGATGCATAAATTGTCGTTGATTTTGTCTCCCCCAATTATTTCAGGGGATCATCCGAGTGCCTGCACCCTGCCAGTATGCCCACAAGCTTGCTTTCCTGGTGGGACAGAGCATCCACAGAGAGCCCAACATGAAGCTGGATGACGTCCTCTACTACCTGTGAGAGGGGAGCAGCTACCTGAAGAGCACTTTGGAGTGAACTTGCCTGCCCTCTCTGCCTGCACTGCCCTGCCCTGCCTGCCCTCTCTACCTGCCTGCCCTGCTTGCTGACCCTCCTGATCTGCCTGCTTCACTATAGAAGCTCTGCTGCCCCTATTCCCCGGAATCAATAAATACACCCAGCTTTGGGTTTTACTCTCCATCTGCCTCTTGTGTTCTGCACTAGTCTGGTTGTCACAAATAAAGAGAGTTGACTCAGTAGTAAGAGGGCATTGGCTGGCAACCATAGGTAACATATGTAGTTTTACTGTCTAAACTTCCTTCCATTATCCTTATCAGCCAACATAGTGAATTCAAATCATATCTTTCATACAAGCACAACATTGACTTCAGAACATAAATTTGTGGGGAAAAGTAACCACACATTTCACTTTCCCCTTTGAACATCCAGAGGAAATTAGATGCAGTATGTCCATCCAGAATCCATGTTCAGCTCTGTTATGTGCTTTTCCACAAAAACAGGCATTTCCCATTGATCTTGGCTACATCAAAACAAATGATGTTGATGAGACGGACCAGAGAGGGACTACGGAATGCAATAAGCAGCATCAAAACGATGTCTTCATATCTATCTATCTTAATACATATAACAAGATAAAAAATAAATACATTCCACATAATTTGATTATTACTTTCATTTCTTAATTCGGGTAGCACAAGAAAACATTAAATTAAATATTGAGTGACAATTACTGTAATGACTACAGTATGTAATTCATCTTTAATGTGCTTTTGCATCTATTTTTGTGAATATCAACAAATGTCTTGTAGTGTTACAGTTTATCCTACTGACTTGAAGTCAGGTCGGCCTCGCTGGGGCAACATGGGGTTGAAGTCAGGTCGGCCTCGCTGGGGCAACATGAAGTCAGGTCGGCCTCGCTGGGGCAACATGAAGTCAGGTCGGCCTCGCTGGGGCAACATGGGGTTGTCGGAGCCACGCCTGTACTCTGGTACTACAGTGAAAAAAAAAGTCTGTCGAATCTAAATGAATCATGGACATCGGTTGCATGAAATAAAATCATGTTTTGCTATCATTAATCTTTCATAAGAATATAGTAAGACAATTTTATAATAGACAAACATGATTTTATTGTGTCATGAACATGAACACTTTGGGATTAAATTGCATAATAAAATCATGTTTGTCTATTATAAAATTGTCTTACTATATTCGTAACTTACGTAACTTGTGCAGGAGATGTCATTGAGTCCAGATCAAGTGTTACTTATATCAGATTAACACTGGACCAATGTCTTTCAGGTGTCTTAATTGCAGAAAGAGTTCTTGCAAACAGTGCAAACAAGCTAACATTTCTGTACCGGAAAACTAGGGAGTTTGACACCAGAATCAACAGGTTGCTTGTGTCTGCACTCATACCGTGTCATTTACACTACGCATGTTCAGCCTGGTTTACTGGTCTGACATCCGGATGGCTGCTAGTTAGTAAGCTTGTTATTTGATCATCTTTGCTATCCAGCCTCTAGTCAGTAGACTGGCTTATGTAGCGTGTTTACTTGACAATGAACAAGCCGTCCAGAAGCACATTTCCTCCGCCATCTTTACCAAGCAGGAGTGTGTGGCTGTGTTCGGAATGGTATACTAGCATACTGCATACTAGCATACTCAATGAGTATATACTGCATACTGCATACTAAATTCACAATAAGTATGCGATTCTCTCATACTCAAATCAAAAGCCAGATTGGTGTACATTGAGGTTACATTCAAAGGTTTATCGTAGGAGTGATTACAATGCTGGTAATATATGGCAATTGATTGTGGAGGCTTCCTCGCAGTGCTGCCAACTTCAAACTAGTCAAACAACTCGCTGCCTGTCTTTCTGTCACTCACTGCTGAGAGAGAGGAGACACATTGACTCTGTCACCACCGAGAAACAACACCTAGGGAAAAGCTAATTTTGCTTATTGATTATTATTGATTTTTATTTTTTTGTAGCCTACTCCTATAATAATAATAATAATAATAATAATAATAATAATAATAATAATAATAATAATAGCCTAATCATAATAATAATAACCATTATTATTGTTATGTACTAAGTTGTGAAGTTATTATTATGTTTTATAGTATATACTAGTTTCGTATGAGAAGAGTTCGATTTTAACTTTGATTTCTGGCGCGCGAGGGAGATTCATCAAGACGGAAGTTAAACAGTCTCCCTCTTCGTTGATTGGATGAGGTGACATCGAGGCAGTGGCCAATGAACGCCTTCATGGCGAGCTATAAGTACGACACTCAAAGCAGCAGGACCATTATCTCACTCTTTTCTTCGGTCACCCCGAAACCCAAGAAGGCAAAGAAGCCCGCGGCTGAGGCCAACGGTGCCACTACACCACTGGCTGTAGAACTGTTTCTATGGACCACTGTAAGAGGACTTTAAACTGGACCCAGGTACCGGACCCCGGCACAGACTTTTTGTTCCCTCCACTGTCCGGCCGCAAGTGCTAGAGTGGGGGCACTCTAGTCACTTTGCCTGCCACCCTGGCTCACACCGGACTGAAGGATGGCGACCAGGTGTGGGCGGTTGACCGCCTGCTGGCTGTCCGCCGTAGGGGACGGGGGTTCCAGTATCTGGTGGACTGGGTGGGTTACGGCCCCGAAGACCGGAGCTGGGTGCCCCCGTCCTACCTCGCCGACCCCACACTCCTGGAGGATTTCTATCTGGCCCACTCGGACGCTCCAGGACGGTCGTCAGGTGCCTCCCCTAAGGGGGGGGTACTGTTGTGAATCCCTCTTCGGCTCCGCCCCCTCCTGCCTCGTTGGCGCTCGTTGAGCCTCATCAGGCTCAAGTGGAGACAGCTGGACCTTCCACATGCAGGGGGGGGTGGAGGAAGACGCGGCCGTTTAAATAATTTCTTAAAAATACGGGGGGGTTAGCGGTCGGTTCTGACTCCAAGTCTTTTTCACTGGCTTTTGTACAGTGTTGCTTTTTGCTCTGCACTTCTGCATTTGTCCTCCTCAGGAAGTATGGACTTATGATGGTTCTCTTCAAAGACTTTTACAGAACACTGGGCCGGATACGCGACCGGCGGCGTGAAGAAGCCTCACCGCTACAGGCCGGGTTAGGGTTACAGGCCCGGTTAGGGTAAGGGGTTAGGGTTAGGGTTAGGGTTAGGGGTTAGGGTTACAGGCCCGGCACCGTGGCCAACCTGTGCGCCATTGTAGTTTATTTGTACTTAATAATGGGCCTATATGTTTGCTCCTGACTGTGGGGCAAGGTATTTATGACCTCCTGGCCCCTCCCCCTGACCTGATAGGACCACTGGCTGTGACTGCATCTTGACCAAGTTTATAAGTAAGGATGTGGGCTCTGGCCCTGGCGCTCTTCTCCCTCACCTCTTGACCAAGCAGCTCCCTCTCTCTCTCTCTCTCTCTCTCTGTCCCCCTCCCCCTCTCTCTCTCTCTCTCTCTCTGTCTCTCTCTGCCAGACCAGCGTCCATCTTTGATGTCTGTGTACTTTTGCATTTTGAATAAATGGTCTTAACCGGCTCAATAACTATTCTTCATTTTAGTAGCCAACAGGTTAGAAATATACGACAGATGGCGAGCCTGAATCCCGGAGGTCTATAAAAAGGAATCTACGTTTGAAAACTTAAGCTGAATCCACGGCTCTGAAGACGGTAAGAATTAAAATAGCGCTATTTTCTGTTTAAACCGCTAGGGGCGCGTGTGCAACAGCTGGGTTTTCAAACATTTTCTTTGAGACTAAAACAACCTTCAACTTTAAGGTTTAAAGTAAAGTAACTTGTTGGAAAAGGAAACACATCTTTCATAGTCTTTAAACTGGGGGTGAGAGCCGGGTTAAGAAGCCCGTATTTGAAAATATACGATTTAATTTGTAAGGTATTTGTAAATGAGTGATTTGATTTGCATGGTGTTATGGAATATCGTGTATGTGTGTAAAATTTGGTATTAGAGGAAGACGTACTCTAATAGTGTCTATATGAAAAAGTGTAGACTGCCAGAAACAAACTGATAAAGGCATTTTGAAGTGGACTGGTATATTACTGATATACGTGTATTAGATCAGAGAAAATTCTGATGAGTGTATTAATGTGTTAATGGTAAGGGGATACGTATTTCTAAATTTGATAAAGTGTAACTGGATTATGGAGTCTGTTTTGTAAATAAGAGCATTATTTGAAGTAGATTAAGAAATCAATTCTTCAGAACTGTGTCATAGAATCCATTCTTAGACGCCATTGCCCTTTGTCCGGAGAAAAGACACGCACAGAGGGCGCGGTTTTCCCCAGAGGTTAGACAAAGGGTTGTTAAATTGACCCCCCTGCTTTCTGCCCTCTGGCCTTTTCACACATCAGGCTACAAACACGCGGTGATTTTTCAAGGAAAACGGGTTGTAAAGCCCCCCTCTTCTTGCCTCTGCAAACAAACACTCCTTTAGAAAGCATTCCTTTAGAAAGGAACCTGACTGATTAATTACATTCCTTATTTCTTACAGATAAAGTTAAATTCATTTCACATAGGTTGTGTAGTAATTTAGAGATAGAAAGATAGTGAATTGATCATTGGGGTATTTTAAAGTAGTTTAAAGTTTAAGCATTGTTTGTTAAAAGTAAAAGATAAATAATAGTTTAACTGGATTGAAAGATAATCGTGAAATTGTTGTGTCGTGGATGTTGTGAGACTAATCTCTTCACAGGAACGGTTTTTCCCCCAGAAGGAAGGGCAAAGACCAGCCCCTCCCCCTCCTCCTTCCTCTCTCATACAAGGCTGTCCTTGTCTCCAGTTTCAAGGAGAAAAGGGGGGGTGGAAGAGCTGGCGCATGCGCAATCGATACGCAAGTCGGTTGCTTGGCGCCGCCTGCTGGACAAAATACGACAAGACATTTTAAAACACTAAATCCTCAGGGAGATACAGCTGAGGTCGATGAAACAGTCCGATACATTAATAAATAGATGGTTATAAATGATTGTAATGTATTACATTACTTTAATTAATTTAATTAATTACAAATTGATTGAATTAATTATTCAGATCATTTTATTTCTCTGTTTTCACAAAACTTTGATCAATTGTTTTGTGACAATCTAATGATATGTTGATAATAGCTAATTGACTTCACAGGTTTACATCAATGAAGTGTCAATGAATAATTCTAACTAATCATTCATTCCTTTCACTTAACAAGTCGATTTCTTTACAGATTGTAATTAATAATTAATCATTCATTCTTTTCCAAATAACAAGTCGATTTCTTTAACAGGTTGTAATTAATAACTAATCATTCATTCCTTTCATTTAACAGTTGATTTATTTACAGGTTGTAATTAATATTTGTAATTTACATATTTTATTTTAGTTAGGTCATTTCCACAGTGTTTGATTAAGGAATAGCAGAATAGTACATATTTGATAGTTGAGCAGTAAAAGGGTTTTTGTGGATCGGTGAATACTTAGGTGTGACCAGCCTTTGTGATTTAATAATTGTGTTGACCAGAACTGTAATTAGTATTGAATGAGTAATTAAGTGACACATATTCATAAACAATTAGGAAACACATTTAAGTATAAAGTACTTACACAGCTATTAGATTTAAGTTAATACTGCACTGACATACACAAGAGGCAAGTCTGTTATTCTGAAGTTGCAGGGTTTTTGTGGGGATGGTTAATACAGTTATATTGGACTAGCATTTGTTTAGCAAACAAGACAAAATAAGGTGGGTTGTAAGAAGCGTACACCTTATCTAATATAGAATATTGTCAGCATATTGAGCAAAGTAGAATGGGGTCGAATTCAACGAAGCTGTTAAAAGATATTAGTGAACATCGTGGAATGTTGGCTACGTTATCCCCTATGGCTATAGTGGAAAAAATGAATCCTCTTGTTAGGGAAATTAGCAAAATGTCAACGAAATGGAATAGCCGTTGGGCATACATTGAACAGCCGTGGCCGAAAGAGGGCAGCCTTAATTTACAATTAATTGCAACATTGGAGATACTTATCAATGTACACAAGGCAAATCAGAAAGGGAAAGATAGGTCAGAGAAACGCAAGTTAGAATTAGACATCTTAGACCTCTTTAAGGTAGAGGGACAGAAAATAGCTCAGATGGAACCGGAAAAGAAAAAAGAATTGGCCAGAACACTGGAACAGAAATTGAACATTTCATCCCCAGACCTGTGTCCTGCCTCCAGTCCCCCTCCATATGCTAAGGCACTGGAGGATCATTCCCAGAAGAAGAAGAAGGAGCCAAGGGGAAAAGGGGACGACAGGAGTGACGAGGAAGATGACAGCGAAGATGGCAGTGAAGACTCAAGTGATGACGACAATGCAGATGTAGGCTACAACGCGCAGGTCAGGAAGATGATAGCCACAGCCGAAAGGAAAGGTGGGAGAAGACGCCCGGAGAAAGAGGGAGATTGTCACCGAATGTCATCAAATACATTAAAGAACTGTCCAGTGCTGATTCGGGGTAACAAGATGGAATATCATCCGTGGCATCATACAGATCTGTCTGAAGTGATCGAGAAACTCCCAGTTCTGGAGGAGGGAGGACATTCGTGGACGCGAGAGGTCGACGTGATACTGACAGGAACGCAGGCCGCGATGGGAGACCTGAAAAGACTCTTAGCTTTTATTGCAGGATTGGATACAATGCAGGAAATATTGATGAAGGCAGGACTTCATAGATATATCAATACATCAGTTTATGATCCAGAGCTCTTCGCAGCAAACAGAGGCAGGCTGTGGAAAGCAATCAGAGAGACCTACCCTACTCACATTCACCCAGACAATATCATTGTGAAGCCACTGGGGGGGGATGAGAATCCCAGGGGTTATGTTGCCCGTGTGCACTCTCAATGGAGAAGTGTGACAGGGAAAGACGCTGAAGATAACCCCTTAGAAAAATCCATAATCAGGGAAAAAATACAAGAAGGGCTTCCTACCCCAGTTAAGGATAAGCTAGCAGAAGTGGTGGGGCTACGACACATGAACAAAGCTGTTTATATAGACCACGTAGCTCATCAAGTTGAGTTATATCGAAAGAATATTCAGATACAGAAGGCACGAGACGAAGAATCACTCAGAATATTGACTCATGTGCAATTGACTGAAAGCGAGAGGAACATAGAGGGAGTGCAGGCTTTAGCCCCACAGCAACAGTCACCTGGAGTGCAGACTGCTACTTACCAGTCCTACTCACAGGGGCCACAAGGGGGGTATCCTGCTACTTACCAGTCCTACCCACAGGGGCCACAAGGGGGGTATCCATACCCACAAGGGCCACCAGGGGTGCAAGCGGTTCCATACCAGATGTACACACAGCCTGGCCAAGGACCACCACCAGGGGGATGGACAGCAGCAGGGAAGGAGATGCTAGAACCATGTTACCAATGCGACCAGAATGGACATCTAGCCTGTACCTGCTGCAACAGGCCCCAGGGGGGCGCAGGGGGGAGCCAAGGAGGAGGATATTGGCCTCCTACTACACCTGCTCCAGGAGTGATGAACCCTTACGGAGGCCCAGCAGCTGGCCTATAGGGGTGCCCGGAAGATCCGAGTGGGAGGTGCCAGCTGGTGGTGACACAGAAGCCTGAAGGCGCCACGCACCTCCCTATGTCTAGAGAATATGTGAAGACAATCGGATTTGAGGGAATTAAACAGCTGATTCCTACAACTGAGCTTGTAGACTTAGAGTACAAGGGACAGAGAGCAACTCTGCCAATACTTGTGTCAGAACACACGCCAACAGGGCTGCTAGGGAAAGATGCTCAATGCCAATTGAACTGTACAGTAAAATGCACACCTGACGGCTGTCAGGTGACGATGCCATCCGGTGCTCAGATTCCATCAACAGCCAGAGTGATTAAGCATAGAACAGACCTACAAGCTTTGCCTTTAAAGGGAGCTGATATAGAATATTGGGTTGATGGGTCTTGTTACGGGGTAGGAGAAACGTTGTGCGCTGGGTATTCCTTAGTTAAAGCACAGAATTCAAAGTTTATTGTAGAACAGGCTGAGGCAGTTCCTCAGCCTTGCTCGGCTCAGTTGGCTGAATTGATTGCCCTCACAGAAGCATGCAACTTGGGAACCGGACGGAGAGTGACAGTGTACACCGACTCTGCCTATGCACATAATGTTTGTCATTTTAATGGAGCTGTATGGAGGGGGCGGGGTTTTAAGAGAACTGATGGTACGCCTATACAGCATCACGCACAGATCATGAAGCTGTTACAAGCCATGATGAAGCCAAAGGAATTAGCCATAGTGAAGTGTGCCACACACAGGTCTGACTCATCACATGTCACACAAGGTAACAGGGCTGCAGAAGATGCAGCCAAAGCCATTACAGGAGCAGACAAGGCAGGTAAAGGTCTTCTGGTCACACATGAAAAGCAATTACAGGGCATGGTCGCACTTGAGGATTTATTGATGTTACAGAGTAGAGCAACTATGTTAGACAAGAACGTTTGGCTAGCAAGGGGGGCAAGTCAGGATGACACAGGTCTATGGAGGAATCATGAGGGGTTGGTTGTAGCACCCTCAGATTTAATAGGCATGTTAATACGGGAAGCTCATGGATTAGCACATGTGGCTAGGGGGGAGGTAAGACGCAAGATCACCAAGGAATATGGGTTTTGGAGTCCATATTTGATGGAACAGATTGACCATGCTTTAGGTCAATGTGGGGTCTGTTGGAGAAACAACATCAGAGTGGGTACACCAGTGGTGTCTGGGCATATCCCTACCCCAATAGGGCCACGGGTGGTGGACAGGGGGGTGGATGTACAGAGTAGGCAGGATGTTGTGCCAACAGGTGCCGAGGTCCCCAGAGAACCTGAGAAGGAGGAGCTACGACGAGATGCTGTGGTGTTGCCTGAGCCAGTGGCAATGCCAGTGTTACAGCCAGTGACATTACCGGCAGTGCCTGAAACCGAGGGGACAGTGGAAAGCTGTCCAGATGCCAATGAACCAGAAACCAACGAAGCAGAGAGTGTTGACAGTCTGGAGGTCCAGCCTGGGAGTGTCCAAAGCCTGGACACCTGTGCTACTGGGGATGCTGGCGAGTGCCTGCACCATGCTTCAGATGATGCTGAGGGCGACTCCCCAGACCTTGATCAGCGTGGGAGGGGACCAGGCGGCTGCCTGAACCTCAATGACACTGACGGACGACGACCAGTTAGGAAAAGATTAAAGACTATGAATAGGGTAGTGAAGCAGCAGATCAAAGGGAACGACGGGAATGGACAGCAGATGATAGCATGGCTGGAAACGGTCTTAGGGGCATGGGAAACTTATTTTGCTAAGATAGGAGCACCTATTATAGCAGACATGATTTTTGACTTTCTTAGGAGGCAGGGCCTCATTGACTGTTTTTGGAAAATCAGTCACTCAGTCCACGTTAATGAACTTTTCAGAAGACTAGTCCTCACCTGAGGTGAAGATCTATGCATTAATGCATTCCCTTTGTCCTATGCTTACTGTTGGAGAATTATGTGTTATGATAACTGAATGTCATTATTTGTGTATTGTTTGTTTGTTTCTATATCGTGTGATTGAGGTCAGTTGAGAAGTGATGTGGTGGTTATACAAAGCTAGGAGAGAGGTTCTGTTCCTAGCGCAACGAAAATGGAAGCTCCTGACTATGAAAGTGTTATCAATCTGAGACAGCGGTAAAGGCTGTTCTCCAACTGGGTACACGTGCTAGCAACCTCTGACCCTGACGCTTCAAGGACAGAGAAGACATCGGTCGTTGGAAGTTTTTGTGTTGAAATATGTATGATGTACTGTGTTTAGATTAATTTGTATTGTTATTTTTAGGATTCTTTTTTATTGTTGATTGTTTTGTATTTGGTTTATATGATATCTTTGGTTGCTGGTACTGGTGCTGGGTTGGTCTGTGTTATTATGTTTCTTGTGTTGTGTGTTGATGTAGTTTTTCTGTTGTTTATTGGAACATGTTGTTTATTTTTTAAAAAAAAAAAAATTTCTTCTTTGGTTTCTTAGTTGCAGTCGGTGGGGTTTTGTGTTTTTGTTTTTGTTTTGTGGTCATTTAGTTTCGGAACACCCTCTGGGTATTCCGAGGGGGGAATCTGTAGTTTATTTGTACTTAATAATGGGCCTATATGTTTGCTCCTGACTGTGGGGCAAGGTATTTATGACCTCCTGGCCCCTCCCCCTGACCTGATAGGACCACTGGCTGTGACTGCATCTTGACCAAGTTTATAAGTAAGGATGTGGGCTCTGGCCCTGGCGCTCTTCTCCCTCACCTCTTGACCAAGCAGCTCCCTCTCTCTCTCTCTCTCTCTCTCTCTGTCTCTCTCTGCCAGACCAGCGTCCATCTTTGATGTCTGTGTACTTTTGCATTTTGAATAAATGGTCTTAACCGGCTCAATAACTATTCTTCATTTTAGTAGCCAACAGGTTAGAAATATACGACACCATCCACGCCAAGAGGGTCACCATCATGCCCAAAGACATCCAGCTGGCCCGCCGTATCCGTGGAGAGCGCGCCTGAGATGACCACCCTGATCTAAAAGTAGATCTACCAAAGGCTCTTTTAAGAGCCACCTCAATATCTCCCTCAGAGGCGAGTTTCCATTTACCACCCGTCTACTCCATGAATCTCCATTATAGGTCGTCTCTCTCTCCAACTGTTATAATGAACCTGCTATTCAAATTATAGAGGGGGTAAAATACTTATTTTCTCCACTGTATACACCAGGGAATAGACAGCATACCAGTGAATAATAATAACCTTTATTTGTATTGTGTGTGTGTGTGTGTGTGTGTGTGTGTGACCCTACCATTAGTTCCAGCATGGTGATGGTGTGGTTCAGAGGTTCCCACGGCGGCAGTAACGTCATTAAATCAAGGGTTCAAGGGTACTTTATTTGTCACATGCACAGAAATACAAAGTAAAACATGCAGTGAGATGAAATGGGACTAGACACTCAACACTGTGCCAGAAAAGAAAGAGACAATAGTAACAATAAAAGACAGAGGACATAAGGGACATAAAGTGCTGAACATAAAGTGCTGTGCAAGTAGCAATAGTGTCCTGCGCTATAAAAAGACAATTTTAAAAAGGCAGTAGCCTAGCGTAGTACAAGGGAACCAATTGTGCTTTAAGAGATAAATATATATGTGCTATTAACAAAGAGCAATATTTCTGCTTTCCTTCATTTTTCCCCTCTTGCCCATTCCACATGGTAACTCCGTAGAATGTTATGCACCTGCTCCTGAGATGGGTGTGAGCATAATACATTTTCTTGCACTGTACAGAACGTATGCAACAACTGCAAAAAGTACATTTGAGGTACACACACTGTCACATTCTGTGGTACATGTGTTGTGTAGACAGGCATACCCATGCACACACAATTGTAGCCAGTGTTATTTCAGAATTATTTGGGATTTTTCAGACATAATACTGTATTTTGACAGTGACAGTGAAAACAGTGTACATTCCGTTCGTGTTTTGTGATTCAGCATTTGCAGACATTTTTGAGAGATATATTTCATAGCTATTGGCAAAAACAATCTTAGTTTGGTTCTTTAATTTCTATTCTTGTTCATCACCTATATTTTCTTTACAGCTTTGATTATAATTAGATAAATGTGAAAGTCAATTGACAATATACATTCAAAATAATAAACAGCAATGAAAACATTGTTTCATTAACATTTTTCCTAGATAAGTATGATTTATGACACCCAGGTCTTTATTATAGTGGATTTTGCATTTTCAAAGTTAGGGGCATCATGTGCATAAAAACGCTTCTACTCATCATGCTGTCGTTCGGCCCCACCTATTCCCAGGGGTAAAAGATATGCACTTTTGAATGTGTACACAGTACCTATTGTGCATTATTGCGTACAGTACCTGTTTGTGCCTACAGGAGGCGCCCTTTAATATTATGGGCTATTTTGGGGCATTCTTGCGCCCTGACTATACCCCCTTGTACGGGTCACCCTTGGGACTAGGAGCACCGTGTCAGGACAAGTGCTTTTAAAACCCCAATGATGTCCCGGGTCGACTGGACCCGACACAGCAAAATCACCAGTGTTAAATTAACTCTGAGAGTGTTAAATTTAACACTAGAAAAGTGTTTATATGTGTCCACTCTTTTTAGTGTTGAATTAACACTTTTGAAAGAGTTCATGTTTTTACACTCATCAAGAGTTATTTCAACACTGTAAGGAGTTGAACATTAACACTGGCTAACACTTTAGTAGAGTCAATAGTACACTAGTGTCAGTGTTAGAACATCAACACTACCAGACTACACTTGACTCCAATATATTAACACTAATGGGTGTAACAATTGACTGATGGTGTAGAATATAATTAACTCGAGGGTGTAGAATATTATGGACAACCAATGCCCAATCTAGCATCTGTACCCACCACAACCACCCCATACCTATTATTAAAAAAATACAAGACAACAACTTGCTCCGAAATAATATTTTATTCACAGGCTACACCACATTTCACAACAATGAACTGCATGGATTCATAAGTTACAGTATGGGACAATGTACACTTGGTCATCAGTGTCGTATGAAAATTGCCTATCACAAGGTCTGTAGTACGCCAGGTCATCTACACAGATCACTGTGAAAACATCTGTTTTCTCCTCACTACCAAATGCATTTAAGTGATCATCAAAAAAAATGGTTGACTTCACAAATTAAAAGATAGGCATTGTCATCTCTAACTATTATACTGTCAATCCTGTTGAACAAAGGCATCTCATTTTCAACTGCAGAACATACAAACATCCCAACCTGATACTCCGTGCCATAGCTTTTGACCCAGGAAGTGGTGGAAACAGACGACACATCAAAAGTTTCATTCAGCGCCTCACTGCCCTCTAAACTGCTGACCAAGACTTCAGTAATGGGACCAAACTGGAATCTTTTAAAATAAAAGTTCTCAAAATGAAAAGCTAACTGCCTCTGGTGTTTCTTAACCAGTGTTTTTAAAGTTTTTTACAGACTTTTTGAAGAAGTTGTGCTTTCCTTCAAATCTCATGCACCACATGTGTATGAGTGGCCCAATTGTTCTAATACAGCTTGGGTAATGGATCATTAGGTGATGTTTTGGAATCAAATTGCGCTCTGGAAAGAGACATTTAAAAAGCTTGTGATGATAAAAAATGAGATGTTTCAAATAGCAAGTCATACCATGGGTTACAGTAGGTGAAAACACAATGTTGACAATTTGAATTAAGAGGAGTAACAAGTTCCAACAGCTATCATTCCTATCAACCAAATATCAATGGGGTATTCCGTAAGAGGCACCATGACTGGACAGCATTAAGGCCAAGATCGTTGCTTTTGTCATCCAGTTTAAGCCCACTGTTTTTCTCTCTGTGTATATCCATAATTGAGGCTCATAATTCTCTCAGACAATGCACTCAAGGATATGGAATTCTTCATCAAATACTGAAACAGAAGCTTTAGCTCATACTGCACCACTCCTTCTAGCAGATCATGCATTATATCTACAGCGTAGTTGTCTGAAGTATGGAACAACTGGAGGGAATTAAGCCAACAGGCTCGTTTGACACCAAATGTTGAGGTCAAAGCAGGATTTAGTTGAATGGCAAGGAGGTGTTCTGCATGAAGGTCTTCTGAACGTAGAGTTAAACCTGGATGATCTTCACTATAAACTGACTGCGACTCTCTCTTATCAGTTAAACAAAATCTACAGCAATAATTTGCACTAAATGATTCAACGAAACCAAGAAGACCATGCATAGCTAAATTGTCTCCATGTAACCTGAAAAACGGAACCCTTCACAGGCGTGGCTGAAAAGGGCACCTGCATTCCTTGAGTCTCTAAAATCTTGAGACCATCAATAAGTGGCTTTAGAATGGGCTCAAACCCATATTTCTTCAAGTCCACTGAGTGAAAGAGCGCTACAAGATGAATGTTCATTAACACAGAATTGAGCTTTGGTGGCAAATTTCTCAGAATAAAATAAATACATCCCAGTTTGTGCACTCCCTTTTTTGAGCCTAATGGATTAGCAGTTTCAAAATCGTCATAGTAGAGCTGGATCTGAAGAGCATGTTCTTGTTGGGAAAATAAACTATGATTCCTAAAGTAGAGGCCATCACTTATATCTCTGTAAAAACCCTCCTGGTGTGGTTTTGCTTTTTGGAAACTGTTACAGAGTTCACTGTTCCTAAACATAGATGAAAGAGACCCCATGATGGGTACATACATAAACTTATCATTGACCGGAACTTGCCTATATGTGCCTGTTGTTCTATCTCTGCGCATATCAAAACGTACGCCAAGGACATGCTCTACAGGTTCTACTATTTTCCATTTTTCCTCAAAATGCCTCATCCTTTTAGATTCTGTGTTAAGAAATGAAAATGAATGTTCAAGTTGATCAAAACAATCCTCAACTTTCTCTAAGGTTTCTCTAGATGCATCAGAAGACAAACAATTAACAACAGCTTCTTTTGCATGAGCATGGATGTCATTAACCAGTTCCTCCATTGAGCCAACTAGACACTGCACAATAACAGACTGAGCAATAACAGAGCTGCAGAGCTCTCCATGTGCTCGGGATAAGTGCCGCTTGTAACCAGAGTATGTGCAAAAAACAAATGAACATCCAGGCTCTCCACAGTTCAAACGCAAAGACCTTCCGGGGTACAAACCATGCTGAAACTTCAAATGTCTAAATAACACTGAACAACTTGTGTGGTGTACCTTGCAAAAGTAACATGTGAATATACATATTACATATACATCCGGTCAACAACGTCTATCTCTTGAAATTGCACTGTTACGAAACCTTGCTCTGATTTCCTTGACCCGAGGACTCTCCTTCACATTGCCAACATCGATGCCATACACAGTGGTCTGCATGAATGTGTAGAAGCTGGACAGCGCCTCATCATAGGACACGGCAAAAGCAAAATGTGCCTTGAAGAGCTCGTCAAAGGCAGCAACTCCGGTCTGCGTCATGCAGGGAATGACATTCTGGTCCAGGACGATGTAGAAATCCTGGATGCGGTTGCTTCTTTCTCCGACACACAGGAGAAAGGGCTGAGCGGGGCCGGTTTCCTTGAGGAAGGTCTCCATGCTTCTCCCCACCTGAGAGAGAGAGAGAGCGAGAGAGCGAGAGAGCGAGAGAGAGCGAGAGAGAGAGAGAGCGAGAGAGAGAGAGAGAGAGAGAGAGAGAGAGTATTAATCACATAAAATAACATTTGGAATGTGGTGTTGAGTACCAGCACTGCTACCAGCACAATGTTATGAACACAAAGCTGCTCCTGTGTTGAAACACCATGCCTGTCTGGAGGGGAAAGAAGAATGCATCACCCCCTTGCCATCTTGGCCCTTGAAAACCTCACATCAGTTGACATCTTAAGTGCAATGAACAGTTCTGAGAACATACTTTCATGAACTTAATCAGGTGGCCAGCAGCATCCAATGCGCTCATCTTTCCAGTCTTCTTGCCCTTGCATGTTGGAGGTAAGAGGTGAAGAAGCAGAGGGATGGCAGCCACCTCACAGTCCCACGCTACAGAATGAGAATTAACACCATAGCAATTACTTTCACTTAACGGAAGTTTTTTTTCATGTATTTTCCAAATCACACTATGGGTTTTTAGATAAAAATGGTCAGCAGTAATGTACAGCATATGTGATTTGTAGTAAAGGGACCAAAACATGAAAGAACAACTGGTCCAATTATGTGTTGTGTTGACTTCACAGAGAATACAGTGAACATTCTAAAGGCATGTGAAATCTACTGTCCAATTTACACTTACCACCATCATCAGACTCCTGTTGTGCAGACAAAAGTAGCTCATCCACACGTGCACTTTGAGGTAGATTTTTGAAATCCGCAATGACCCTCGGTTTGAAGAATGTTGGCCATTTTGCAAGGACTTTACCAGACACTTCCTCACTTCCTCAAGAGCATTGTGAAGTCTTGGTCAATCTTAAAGCAACCAAGCAGTCAACAATTACATTTTATGTCTTACCAAGTCAGATGTATCCAGGAATCTTGGAAAAAGGTCTAGGACAGTGGAGGCTGTGGCTGGGTCTTGAACCACCTGTTGTCTGTGCTGAAATGTTGCCTTCATTTTGTCTTTGACAAGGGCCATGTCACTTGAGTGCCTCATCACCGACATAGCTTCCTTGCATTCATCACCTGCCAACTGCCTTACAATTGAACGCATGTTGCGAGGAGTCTTGGGGCCATCTTGAAAACTGGACTTGGATTTCTTGAGCAGAGTTGCGCTGAACAGTTTTCAACCTCCATGCCAGGTAACCGGAACCACTCTGGTGATCATAGAAATGTTCCTGTTGATTAAAAGAAAAAAAAGGTCCACTCAGTATATTACAGTGAGTGGAATATCCCACTCAGTGGCTGTATTCCAGTGAGATAGTAACAGTCACAAAATATATACCAGTCATATGGCAGTCACCAAATCTACCATTCAGTCCAATCAAAGACTCATGGAGCTAACGGAGCTATTCTAAGTCTTTGGGGTTTGTGGCGCGTTTATAAAAGTGCTTGCCATGTAAGCTGTGTTTACCAGAGATAAAAACGTTTTTTTGGGGCGTTTTAGCTAAATTTTTTCTCGTGCGATTCGTGTCCATTTGTGTCCATTTTGATGTAGGTTTGTTTGTTCTATGCTCCAGTGCACGCCGGGGGGACCCGTCTAGAAACTGGGGTTGGAGAGGATGTCAATACTCACATAGCCATTCTTTGAATCCGGGTCCTTCAAGTTTGGGAACAGGCTTGTAATGTCAAGTGCGTAGAGAATGCAGACATTCACTGGAGGGCTTCTCCTGAAAAGAGACAGATGTATCATTCACCCAAAAACAACAACTTTCATAACTTTCAATTCCCCCCATATAGCCTACAATAAATGGGATTCTGTTTTAATTCGCGGCTCCGACCCGTGATTCGGATCCGCTCCAAAATGTATCCGATTTGTCCGTGCCCCATGCTACACTCCTTCACCAATTTTTGTGCAAATCAGGCTGATTGTTTTTGCGTAATCCGTAATCCTGCTAACAGACACACACGGGTGAAAATATAACCTTCCGCCCTTGCGGCCTTCTGGCATCCGGAGGAAAAAAACATGAGTAAAAACAGTTATTTTAAATGTTTCCTCAAATTACAAAGAATTACAAGGATTTGACAAACAGACAAAGACAGATAGGCCTATCTATTATTATTATATATATCTATTATTATACTTTATATCTATTATTATACTATATATCTATTATACTTTATATCTATTATACTATATATCTATTATACTAGGCTATATATCTATTACTGTTCACTTCAATATCATATTGTTGATATCTATTAGTTAGTGGATTATAGTATTAATTAATTAATCATTAATATTATTCTGGATTAAACTTTGAGGGGTTGTTTTGAAAAACAGATATCTCCGTTTGTATTTATTATCCAAAATCATGTTTTTTTGTTTTGTTTGTATTAGATTAGATTCAACTTCATTGTCAAGTACTAACACAACGAAATGCAGTTCGGCATCTAACCAGAATGGACATAGTGGATTAAAGTGTAGGCCTATGTACAGTACCAGTCAAAAGTGTGTACACACGTTCTGATTCAACGGTTCTATTTGTTTTTATTATTTTCTACATTGTAGATTAATACTGAAGATATATGAAAGAACACATATGGAATTATGTAGTAAACAAAAAGGTGTTAAACAAACCAGAATATGTTTTATATGTTAGATTCTTAAAAGTAGCCACCTTTTGCTTTGATGACAGCTAAAGGTGGCTACTTTGAATAATAATAATAATAATAATAATAATAGTCTTATAATAAACATAGTGTAGTGCCGGAGGAAAAAGGAAAGACGTAGGCAACGTAATGATAACTGTTTAATCAAAACAACAACTTGTACTCTCAGTACAGGACCAGAAAATGGTTACCAAAACTCGTGTATCTAAACAGGAAGGTGCAACGTTAATAATCCTCCCCTCTGCCCCTAGTGCCAGAACTGGTTCCCTCCCACTACACAACCAACAGTAAGAGGAGAACATGAACCCATAATGTAGTCACTACACCAGCCCCCCCAGTGTTCACCTCAATATTGGAAATCCTCACGGCGAGGAGGGCGTATGGCCCGGCCCCTACGATCGTAGGTAAAGTCAGGAGGTGCGGGAGGAGGTGTGACATCGCCCATCACGTCCTCCTGCAGGGAAGGACGGGGGGCAGCGACGACCGGGGGCTCGCGAGCTGCGGGGGGTTGTCGGGGTCGGAGGGGGGAATGGCCAGGGCGCGGCAGGGGAGGTAGGACTGGAGGCCGGCCTCTGCGCGGTGGCAGGGCCAAGTCCAGGGGCAGTTCAAGGTCCAAGTGGGCCGGTTTGAGGCGATCAACGGACACACACTCAGGCCTACCCCCCATGTCAACCATGAAGTTCTTGGCTCCGGCCTCGATGACACGGAAAGGCCCGTCATAAGGAGGACGTAGTGGAGTCCTGTGGCCATCATGACGAATGAAAACGAACCTCGCTGAGTGCAGCTCCGGGGGCACCCTCGAAGTAGGGACACCATGCTGCGTAGTCGGGACCGGGACGAAGGTCCTGGCGCTGTCCAGCAGGGAGGCGCGCTGAGCGGCGGCGGACCAGGGCTCCGTTGACTTGGGAATGAAGTCACCGGGGACCCGCAGCGGCTGTCCAAACACCAGCTCAGCGGACGACGACTGGAGGTCCTCCTTAGGCGCTGTCCTGAGCCCCAGCATGACCCACGGCAGCTTGTCAAGCCAGTCGCTGTCCGTGAGGCTGGCTCGAAGGGCGGCCTTCATGGATCGATGGAAACGCTCACAGAGCCCGTTCGCCTGCGGGTGATAGGCGGTTGTGCGGTGGAGCTTGACCCCCAGATTCTCCGCCACCGCTGCCCACAGCTCCGAAGTAAACTGTGAGCCACGGTCAGAGGAGAGATCAGCAGGGGTGCCGTAGCGGGAGACCCACACCGCGATGAACGCCCGGGCCAGGTCGGGGGCTGTCGTTGAGGAGAGCGGAACTGCCTCCGGCCAGCGAGTCGTCCTGTCCACCATGGTAAAGAGATAGGTGTATCCGTGCGAGGGGGGCAGCGGCCCTACCAGGTCCACGTTTACATGATCGAACCTCCGCTCAGGCACAGAGAACTGCTCCAGGGGGGCCTTGACGTGTCGATGCACCTTGGCGCGCTGGCAGGCGATGCACGTGTCAACCCAGGCCCTCACATCCCTCTTGAGCCCATGCCAGACGAATTTCTCTGACACCAGCCGTGAGGACGGTTTCCTACCAGGGTGAGACAAGCCGTGTATCGCCTCGAAGGCGGGGCGCCTCCAGTTGGCGGGGACCACCGGTCGTGGCTGACCCATGGAGACGTCGCACAGGAGCGTGGCCCCTGCGTCACTGAAAACCACCTCTTCTAGGCGCAGTCCTGTGTCCGACAACTTGAGAGCCTGGACGGCGGGGTCGGCGGCCTGGTCTGCAGCCATGCGCGCGTAGTCCAAACCCAGTTGGACCGCACCAACCACCGCCCTGGAGAGACAATCCGCGACCTGGTTGGACTTCCCAGCAACGTGCTGGATGTCTGTGGTGAACTCGGATATGTAGGCGAGCTGGCGCTGTTGGCGGTCGGACCACGGCTCCGCCACCTTGGACATGGCGTGCGTGAGTGGCTTGTGGTCCACGTAGGCCGTAAACTCGCGGCCCTCCAGTAAAAAACGGAAGTGTCTGACAGCAAGCCACAGCCCGAGGAGCTCCCTGTCGAATGTGCTGTACCTTTGCTCTCTGGGAGACAGCTGGCGGCTGAAGAATGCAAGAGGCTGCCAGGCGTCCCCAACCCACTGTTCGTACACCGCTCCCACAGCAAAGTCAGAGGCGTCCGTGGTGAGAGCAGTGGGTGCCGAGGGCGAGGGGTGGGCCAACATGGCAGCGCGGGCCAGGGCCGCCTTGGTGTCCTGAAAGGCTTTGACACGCTCCGCCGTCCAGTCCACCGGCTGCTTCAGAGTCTTGCCCTTCTGGGCATCGTACAGAGGCCGCAGGATGTGAGCGATGTGGTGGAGGAAGCGATAGTAGAAGGTTACCATCCCGATGAACCCCTTGAGCTCGCTGATTGTGCTGGGGCGCGGGAAAGCAGCGACAGCTTCTACCTTCGAGGGGAGGGGGGTCACCCCCTCTGCGGAGACCCGGTGCCCGAGAAAGTCGATGGCGTTCCGTCCGAACTCACACTTCGCCGGATTGACAATCAGCCCATGTTGGCTGAGCCGTGTGAAAAGGGCCCGGAGGTGGGACAGGTGCTCCTCCTCCGTGGTGCTTGCGACGAGGATGTCATCCAAGTAGACGAAGAGGAATGGTAGGTCCCGGAGCACCGAGTGCATGAGGCGTTGGAAGGTCTGCGCCGCGTTCTTCAGGCCGAACGGCATCCGCAGAAACTCGAAGAGCCCAAATGGCGTGATTACGGCCGTCTTAGGGACGTCCTCGGGGTGCACCGGCACCTGATGGTACCCCCGTACCAGGTCCACTTTGGAGAAGAAGCGTTTGCCTGCCAGGTTCGCTGAAAAGTCCTGGACATGTGGGACCGGGTAGCGGTCAGGCTTGGACGCGTCGTTGAGGCGGCGGTAGTCCCCACATGGGCGCCACCCGCCGTCTGACTTAGGGACGATGTGCAGGGGAGACGCCCAGGGGCTGCTCGAGCGCCGAACGATGCCCACCTGCTCCATATGCGCAAACTCCGCCCTGGCGATGGCCAGCTTCTCCGGGTTGAGGCGCCTGGCCCTGGCGTGGAGGGGAGGCCCCTCGGTCTCGATGTGGTGCTCCACTCCGTGTTTCACCGTGGGCGCGGAGAAGGTGGGCTTGGTAAGGTCGGGGAATTCGGCGAGCAGCCGAAGGTACTGGTCACTTTCGGCGAGCGTATTGGACCACCCGCTGTAGACCGCCTCCCCCTGCGTACAGGCGAATGAAGCGAAAGTCTGTGAGTTGACCAGGCGCCTGTTCCCCACGTCCACCAACAGGTTGTGGGCGCACAGAAAATCCGCACCAAGGAGGGGAAATGTGACAGCCGCTATGACAAAATCCCACGAAAAACATTGCCCTCCGAAGCACACGTCCACCGCCCTAGTGCCGTAAGAGCAGATAGGTGTGCCGTCCGCGCCTGCCAACTGCGGACCACGCTCCTCCTTCGCCATATCCGATCTCTCTGCCGGAATGATGCTCCACTGGGCACCTGTGTCACAAAGGAAACTGCGACCAGAGGCGGTGTCTTGTATGAAGAGCAGCCTGTTGGTGACGCCAGCGCTCAGGGCCACTACTGAGCGCCGGCCCCGCCGTTTCCCGTCGGTCCGAAGGTGCAGGGTGAGCGGCACCGTTTGGCCTTGGCGCCAAAAGTGGCGTGGTAGAAACAATGGCCCGCAGCGTTACCCTGCTGGCCAGAAGGTCTGGCGTCATCCTTCGCTCTCCTGCGACGGTCGGGTGGCGGGGCGGCCGCGGGAGCGAGCAGGTCGGGGGACCGTTGAGGCATGGCCAAGACGAACCGGTCCGCCTCCCTGGCCAGGGCGCGGGGCTCCATGATGGCGGTGTTGGCCAGCGCCATCCTAACTTGAGCTGGCAATGTGCGCATGAACAGCTCTGTGAAGAGGATCATGGGGTCTTCAGTACCGAGCAGGTTTAGCATCCTCTCCATGCTCGCAGAAGGCCTCTCGTCACCCAAGTCCGACATGGCAAATAGGCGACGCACCCTCTCCGCAGTGGACAGTTCAAATGTCTCTAGAAGCAGGGCCTTGAGGCGCTCATATTTGTTCGTCGTCGGGGGAGCAGACAAAAAACCTACCACTCGAGCCGCGGTGGAGCTGCCCAACATTGCCACAGCATGGTTGTACCGGTCGTCGTCGTCATCGATGTCACTTTTATTGAAATGTGCCTCTACAATAGCAAACCATGCAGCAGGCGTTGAGTCCCAGAATTCTGGTAGCTTGAGAGTGGGAGTGTGCGCACCACGCGTTACCCTGACAGGGGATGGTGATGGCTGCCGCTGGTTTGAACGTCTTCCTCGCCCGGACATTTTGCAGGATTGTAATGTTCGTCGCTGGTTTTCGTACACAATTACGTTAACAAAAATCCACGTCGGGTCACCAGTGTAGTGCCGGAGGAAAAAGGAAAGACGTAGGCAACGTAATGATAACTGTTTAATCAAAACAACAACTTGTACTCTCAGTACAGGACCAGAAAATGGTTACCAAAACTCGTGTATCTAAACAGGAAGGTGCAACGTTAATAATCCTCCCCTCTGCCCCTAGTGCCAGAACTGGTTCCCTCCCACTACACAACCAACAGTAAGAGGAGAACATGAACCCATAATGTAGTCACTACAATAGGCTATATAAAATATAATAATCATAACCTTTATTCGTATAACACTTTCCCCTGCAAACGTTGCAGAATCTAAAACATAGGTTTGTTTAAATTCCACATGTGTTCTTTCATAGTTTGGATGCCTTCAGTATTAATCTACAATGTAGAAAATAATATAGCCTAAGCATAATATAATATAAGCATAATATAATATGTCCAAACGTTTGACTGGTAACATTCGATGTTTGACAGATGTGTGTGTGTGTGTGCTTTTGACATCAGATCTGAACACATTGTTTATTCATCACCCGGAGCACCAGAGCCAAGCTCGGCTTTGGAAGTGTGTGTCAGGAGCCGCCTAATTTGCATAGCTCCTCTTTAATACGCGCTCCTGTGTGGAGGGTGGTCTCAACCACGTCCTCACAGCGGAGATAAATTCGCTCCACTCACACATTAACTTGTACTCTTCGTGAACCTGTCTGGCAGAGGAGAAGGAGGAAAGGGACTCGGCAAAGGAGGCGCCAAGCGCCATCGCAAAGTTCTCCGTGATAACATCCAGGGACTCACCAAGCCCGCTATCCGCCGCCTGGCTCGCCGTGGGGGTGTGAAGCGCATCTCTGGCCTGATCTATGGAGAGACCCGCGGTGTGTTGAAGGTGTTCCCTGAGAACGTGATCCGTGACGCCGTCACCTACGCCGAGCACGCCAAGAGGAAGACCGTCACCGCCATGGACGTTGTCTACGCTCTGAAGCGCCAGGGACGCCCCCTGTACGGCTTCGGCGGCTAAACCTTCGGAACCTTAACCACCATTATCAGACTCCTTTCCATTTCAGAAGGAATTCAACCTTCCCGAAGAAGAGACCCGCGGCAACACTGTGTTTCCGCGCTGCTTTGGGTCATTGGTCCTGGAGGGCTGGTTCTCTTTCCCGGAGCCACCGTCGCTGTCTGAGCGGTGGAACTGGTCAGGGGAAGGGAAGCTCAGAGCCAGGCTGGAGGACTGCATCTGGTACATCTTGGTCGCCCCTTGGACAAACACGCCCTTCTTGTTCTCCCTGGGGAACAGGCTGGCGGAGGCGGTGTCCAGCAGGTCGTTCGTAGATCTGCTCGTTGTAGATCTCTATGAAGGAACGTCTACACAGGAAGCTCTTGGAGTTCCCAGACTTTATTTTTTATTAACTTAGCTCTCTGGGCAAAGTGTAAGGTGGACAGAGTTTCCCCAAAATACTTGGAGCCAGGGTGCACGTTGGCTATGATGTACGTCTTGGCATTTCCTCCCAGAGAGTCTCGAAGCAGGAAGGTGAGTTTGGAATCCCTGTAGCAGATGTGGCGGCGCTTCCCATTGGACACGTGGCCGCGGCGGGCTTCTTTGGGTTCCGGGGTGGTGGCTTTCTTCCACGACAGCCTGTTACTGACTATCACTTGGGAAGGTCGTCGTCGTGGTACCAGACGACAACGGGAAGTTGACGCAACGTCGATGGCGAGTTGACGCGACGCAGCAGGTGGAGCTTGGCCGTTAGCCTCCTCCATCGCGGCCAGGCGCTTTGTCATGGTATCCGTGGCGGGACCGAATAGCCCTTGTCGCTCTATTGGAGCATTCAGCAGGGCCTTCCGGTCCGCCCCGGTCATGGTGGTAAGAGACAGCCACATTTGCCGCTGCTGTATCACCGCATTGCGACGCCCTGGGCCAGGTGCATCGTCGCTGCACTGAGCTTGCTCCGTCTCCGCCTGTGTAGATGTTCCTTCATAGAGATCTACAACGAGTTTCGCAATGGCGGCGTTAGACATGGCGATGTTATTTGCCGCCGCTGCCGCCTGGGCACCGAGAGCGTAGCTCTTGTCCACCAGGGTTAGGCTGGATTAATAGCATTTAGGCTGGGCTGGATTAATAGCATTTAGGCGGTGTCAAAACGTCAGTGCCTGAAAGTTACACAACGCGTGATGTTAGGACGTTCACCACAGCAACGGCACCCAGCACATGTTCGAGGAGGACGACAACGCCACACGAGAGCGTAGCTCTTGTCCACCAGGGCGGCGTTAAAGTTGTCACGCTGGTTGGGCAGCGTGGGTTTCTTGGGCACTGACCAAGCGCTGGACCCGGCGGCACCAAGTAGGCCGCCAGGGCTGGTTCGAGCGGTGGGGAGCCGTTGGTCATCTCAAGAAGGCGCTGTCGGCCGGCGGCTACGCGTTTAGGTCGCCGTCAAGACCCTCTTCACCAAGGGCACTCTGCTCCAGACCAAGGGCACCGTGTGCGATAGACATCATTTCTATTCGTATTCACAGAAGATCAACCACTATCCTGGGATCAAGAAGGCGCTGTCGGCCGGCGGCGTTAAGGTCGCCGTCAAGACCCTCGTTCACCAAGGGACGATGACGAGTTTCTAATGTTTCTAATGTACTACAACATCTGGATTATTCTTCCCAGCGAGCCCAGCGCATCCAGCGGCAGAACTGTGTCCGACGACAGCTAGGACATGTAAAATGAAAAAGTATTTGGAAAGATGGAAAAATGTAAATGGAAAGACTGACTTTACTTTCCACTTCACTTTTGGCCCTGAAAAGTGGGCTGACCTTATTTATTTTAGAATAGAACTTTGTTGTCCAACCAAAGATGGACCACTGTTTGGGGCTCAGCTCAGGCATTAGACACTTGTAGGACTACATGGGGTCGGTCTTCTGGTTCTGGTGTGTTCTGACCTGTATGCCACTGTGTTTGTCCAGAGCGGGTGACTGGCAGAGAGCTGGGTGTGTGTCAGGGGCATCCCTACGGCCCCATCACTGTCATCCCCTCCCACTCCCCCCGGACAGCCTGAGGTACAGAGTGGGACCTGGAACCCTCTCACTGACGCTACTGCTTATGTTAAGGTCACAAATGTACAGGATGCGTCAATGGGTAACAGACGGTCTCCGGCAGGACAATTCCATGGCCAATGTTAATAATGCTGTCTAGTCTGTCACCAGGCCGATCCTGGACGTAGGCCCCAGAGAGACGGAGGGAGAGCCTGGCAGTTGAAAGCGTGGGGCCTGTAGCCACATCTAACCCACGCCCATGGAGAGGATGGACTGACTCAGACAGCATGCACGTGTCAAAAGCCCCTCCATCTGACCCCATAAGGTGAAAAAAAAGTATTTTTCTCTTGTGTGTTTGCTGAGTGGCAGCTTGCCTGCACCGTTGTGAGCCACAGTGACCCCCTTTGAACAGATCTGGGGGGAGCGAGACATGGTCCTACATGCCCCGACAGCAGGTGAAGTTGAGGTGGACGTGCACAGTTCAGCGGCAGCCTGATGGACTCTCCCTCCTAGCCCACTGGTCCAGTATGTTCTCTGCGTATGAGGGTATCCCCACAAGTACTGTCCCTCCTAGCCGAGAAAGATACCGGCCAATCCCGCCCCGCCTGTACGCACAGTGATCTAGTCAGACTACAACATCTGGTACCACGACAACATTGCTTCAAGACAGACGCGAAATAAGCATAAGGGAAATGCAAAAGCCGGCTAGAGGTGGAGGACAAACCTGTTACTGTATGTGTAACCATCACCATTAGCACACGAGAAAATGCCAACGGCTCTTTTAAGAGCCACCTCAATATCTCCCCGAGAGGCGAGTTTCCATTTACCACCCGTCTACTCCATGAATCTCCATTACATAATAATTATTTATTATGTATAAATAGCAATATCCCAAATGTAAAACGTGAAAGTAAACTGCTATAAGTAGGATTGTTAGACAATGCTGTAGATTTATATTGCTGTACATCACCTTCATGTTTTGTTGTGTCTATTATTTGTCTTTTTAATTTATTGTCCAACGTCAACTGTTACTTGTGATGTATGTCTGTTCATTGTCTGTTTATTGGAAATAATAAAAACTATAAATCATTAAAAAAAATGAATCTCCATTACAGATCGTCTCTCCGACTGTTCAAATGAACCTCCTATTCTAATTATAGACGGGTCATTTCTTGGTGAGGGGATCAACTCACAAAACCATCAGGACATACAAATGATAATAGAACAATAGTAATCAATAAAGCACAATAGCAGTATTATAAATAGGGATGCTCCGATTTATCGGCCACCGATTTAAATCGGCCGATTTCACTCCAAATGACTCGATCGGTGATCGGCAAAAATGGCCGATCGCAAAAACCGATCTTTTTTTTTTTTTTTTTTTTTTTTTCTTTTTCCTGGGGAAGACAGATAACTGAACAGAAAACATAGGAGGACGTAACAGTATGTAAACCATGAAGGCCACGTTTATGATGTCTTTTATACAGCCATATCGACTGACTTGGGCTTCAGGCCCTAACTGGGTGATAGGCCAGACCTTTACTATGCCATAAAAATGGGTCTGCGTTTGCTTGGTGCCTAATGGATCAAAACTTTTGTCTAAAAAGCAAAAAATATGTAGGCTATCCAGTCAGTAGGCCTACAGTTATGTATTTTTTTAAAAATCGGTATCGGTATCGGTATCGGTTGATCTTGAGGAAAAAAATCGGTGATCGGTATCGGCCCCAAAAATCCAGATCGGAGCATCCCTAATTATAAACGACATAATGAAACAAAAATAAACCATACAATCCAAGGGGCATATAACAAAGATAAACAAAATTACCAAGTAATATAAGCATTACTATGAGATTTAAACAAGTAGGCTAAATACATTTATAATAAAATAATAGACATTTATTATAAGTATAATAATAGGCAGCATAGCCACCAGGGAGGTAATGAGACACAGATGTGCAGACTAATGACTTAGACAGAACCATCCAGGAGAGGGCCCCAGACGTCACACAATACCATCATTCATATTCCGCGTGTGTGTGTGCGTGCGTGCGTGTGTGCGTGCGTGTGTGTGTGTGCGTGCGTGCGTGTGTAGTTCTGAGGTTCCCACGGCGGCAGTGACGTCATTAAAACACAGAGCGAACACATCAGATAACTGTTCAATAATAGATCTGTAAGCTATCATTGATTACTTGACTTCTCAATATGTTACGATGCATTGCCTGTAAATGTCATGATGTAATGATCATATTTTACACGAGCTGTTCGATAGAGCAGCCTGAACTATTCATGTTGATAATGTCAATTGTGATTTTTTTTATTTTGTCTGGATATGGTTGCATGAAATATTGGTAGTGCCTATATTCATCTATATGTTGTATTTTGTATAATGTATTATTAGGCTATTGAATTGTATCGTATTATACTGTAATGTATTGATTTTGTGTGGACCCCACTAATAGTAGCCATTGGTTAATGGCTAATGGGGATCCAAATAAACAAACAAACAACCCCACCTCCTTTTATAACCCAAACAATCACAATAACAAAGACCAGAGACGCAGACACACACAACTTGCATCAGTACTGGATCAAATACAAAGAAAACAAAACTTTCCTCTACTTTGTATAACATATTCTCAGACATAGCCTATATTCCTGGCGTCAGTCTAATACTTTGTTCTCTTCTGAAAATCTGTAAATCTGTTGATTCAAAGTAAATTGCCAGGTTATTGTGGATGTTATATCTTTATTTATTGACTCTTGGTTCAATAGGCTATTAAGATGGTGTTATGTCTCTGTTGCGTCAAGATGCAAGATCTGCATGAACGAGATGGGAACGTGTGTAGAAATACGGTGTCTCTTTATTTAACCAGAGAGTTTGTAAGCAGATGACGTAATGCAGTAGCTTGGAATCAGAATGCTGCTCCCTGAATTCCAGGAATCTCGTTCTAAATGATGCAATCAGCAGTGATAGAGTTAAAGCTGATGAATCCTATGGTAGATATTCTAGGGTAAACCGCACTGCAATTTTGGCTCTTTAGAGACATAGTTCAAGAACTAAAGATATGAGTACACGAGTGATTATTGTAGGCTATTGCTTGCAAGCAAGAGACAGATACAAAACTGAGGTCAGAGTCTAAGAGTCGGTAGAGCACATGTCTGAAGACGCAGCTTCAGAGTAAGAAGAATAAGAAGAGTAAGAGTACATTATAGGTAGGGTTAGGGTTATACAGGTTACACGGTTAATCTTATCTCATGTACATGAGGCAGAGAAAACGCACCAACGATACACACAGAAACATTTCTCATGATGTGACATTTTCAACATTCAATATAATATTCAGTTCTCTAAGGTTTTAAAAACCAACCCTTCCTTGTGAAGTGAACCGTGTTCTTCGATATGTAGTTAATGTTTGTTTGGTTCATTTGTCTGAACTTGGCGGAGACAACTGATGATGTAGATAAAGGATAGAGAACAACAAACACAATAAAAGGACGTCCAATAGAACACAACCACCATAAAGACTAAATAAGTATCTGTACTCTTTGCAACCTGCTGATATCTGTACATAATGTTTACACAGTTCTCATTTAGGCTACTTGTGTATATATATTTTTAAACTGCAATGTCCACATCTATTTTCGTTTTAAGTTATCAGCTCTTTAGTCTAGTAGTAGATTACTTTATTTATGTGTGTTATCTTCACACTTGCTTTGGCAATGTAAACGGTTGTTTCTAATGAAGCCCATTAAAATAGAAAAATTAAAGGATAGATTATAACAAAAGTTAAAGGATACATCTCTTTGAAGCCAGCTGTTTGGGGAGGGGCAAACAAAATGTTTGAATTTATGGCGGCAAAAGCGTGGACGGAGCTTGTGTCCAATGGCAGCCGGAGAAGGAGGTGACAACGAGCCAATGAGCTCGTCTATAGTCGCCAACCAATCGGAGCACGACCAGGGCTTTATAAACTAAACTCTGAAACTTTTTAAGCTCATCCGAACTCCAACTGAACGTAGGAAGTTAGCGTCATGGCCAGAACCAAGCAGACCGCTCGTAAATCCACCGGTGGCAAAGCCCCCAGGAAGCAGCTCGCCACCAAGGCTGCCCGCAAAAGCGCCCCGGCGACCGGCGGCGTGAAGAAGCCTCACCGCTACAGGCCCGGTTAGGGTTAGGGTTACAGGCCCGGTTAGGGTTAGGGGTTAGGGTTAGGGTTAGGGCCCGGGGTAAGGGGTTAGGGGTTAGGGTTAGGGTTACAGGCCCGGCACCGTGGCTCTGAGGGAGATCCGTCGTTACCAGAAGTCCACCGAGCTGCTGATCCGCAAGCTGCCCTTCCAGCGCCTGGTGAGAGAAATCGCCCAGGATTTCAAGACCGACCTGCGCTTCCAGAGCTCTGCTGTGATGGCCCTGCAGGAGGCCAGCGAGGCCTACCTGGTCGGTCTGTTCGAGGACACCAACCTGTGCGCCATCCACGCCAAGAGGGTCACCATCATGCCCAAAGACATCCAGCTGGCCCGCCGTATCCGCGGAGAGCGCGCCTAAGATGACCACCCTGATCCAACAGTAGATCCCCAAAGGCTCTTTTAAGAGCCACCTCAATATCTCCCTGAGAGGCACGTTTACATTTACCACCCGTCTACTCCATGAATCTATAGGTCATACTATTCAAATGAGTAGTCTGCAGGGATGCTGCCATCTCACTAACCGAAATACATGTAGGCCAATTCACAACAGCATAAGCCCTTAATGTGTGGATTCGTTGTGATGGTCTATCTATGATAAGCACTCCTTATGTAAAATAATACGAAGTAAATCAGGGTCAGTCAGTGTAATCTGTAGATCACAGAACATTTTTTTCCACATCATGTGGTGTTATAGACTCAATTTAAAATGGATTAAATTAGAAGAATTTGCCATAGATCCACACACAATGAGCACATTATAAAAGCATGTTGTATTGTATTTAATATGTCAGGGTTATTAAAACACGTTAGGCTATACTGCATATGTGAATGAAATGTGTCACAGTATGTACTGTAAATAAAGTTTCATCTGATTTGATAGTTAGGGTCATTTACATTGTACAAGGAAAACATTTAAATGTAGAAAAAAAGATTTAAAAAAATCTCTTTTATAGTTTATTGAGAAAACATTGTAAACAAATGTCCTATTTGCAATCATTGGATCATTCAAATGAAGATGACCCGAACCCTGGAATATGTAATAGAGGTCCAACCTGACCAGATATGAACATCCTCTGACTGTTGACACCATCACAGGATTGGGCTTCAATAATCTCAGATTCTAGACTTCACAGAGAGAGATTAATTGAAGTGGGAAATAATTACATAAACACTCTTAAAACCAAATCACAGAGAAAGATCTTTCTACAGATTAGTAGGTTGTGATAAAGCATCAGTCACTTATGGGGAGCTCTAAAGATCACACAGCTCAGCACTCTCACCATAAACCCAATGATGAGGGCCAAACCCAGGATAGAGGGGCTGAGAGAATGTGGTCTGGACTCTGTGGAGGAGGGTCATTGTGTCAGAGGAGACGCTGTAGAAGGACAGAGCACCTGCCCTGTGATCCAGGTACACTCCTACTCTGGAGGACTCTGGAGGGCCTGATACTGCAGTATGAATATTATTGTGATAGAATCTATAACCATTATTAAAGCAGTATAACATCCAGGACTTGAATGAATGAATGAATGAATGAATGAATGGTCTTTATTGTCATTGCTATAGTACAGGTACCAAACAACGAAATTTGGGAGGGGTGGCTCCCCTGGTGCTAGGAAAGGAAAAAAAAAACAAAAAAAACAAGAAGGGAAAGGAGCTGGTTTACATAAATAAAGGCTATGTACACTATCCACTATACTGTACAGATAAAACACTGTGCTGTACTCTATGCTATGCTATACCTATTCTAACATTTCCTATTTCTCTGCACCCTTATGTACCCTAGGGTTGTCATATTGCACATAGTGTTATTGCACATTCATTTAAAGTGTCGCAGTTTGCAGGCTTGAAATGTACACATTTGTGCCTCAGCACTACACCTGATTTTTCAATCCAGCAGCTGCCATCAATCCGTCCAGACTGTCCAGGGCCCAGAACCTAGGTCTTTGCTGTGTTCAGGGCCTGGATGGCCCTGGGGTAGAAGCTAAGCTTCAGTCTGTTTGTCCTTGCGGCCATGGTCCTGTACCGCCTGTTCGAGGGCAGCCGGGCAAAGTGTTCGTACCCAGGGTGGGATGGGTCTCTGGAGATCTTGGAGGCCTTCCTGAGGCAGCGTGTGTTGTACAGCTCTTCCAGAGAGGGGAGGGGGGCGCCGGTGATCTTCTGGGCTGTTCTCACGACTCTCTGTAGCGCATTTCTCTCTGCGGCTGTGCAGCTGGAGAACCAGTTGCAGATGCAGTAGGTGAGGATGCTCTCCACTGCGCAGCGGTAGAAGGCCACCAGTATCTCCTGCTTGTTGTGGTTCTTCCTGAGGACTCTCAGGAAGAAGAGCCGCTGTTGTGCCTTCTTGATGATGGCTGCTGTGTTGTTCTTCCAGGACAGGTCATCCTGTATGTGCACCCCCAGGAATCAGAGGGTTGAGACTCTCTCCACGCTCTCTCCGTCGATGAGCAGGGGCTGGACCTCAGATTTTTTCCTCCTGAAGTCCGGGGGACCGCCGCGGTTCTGCTGGCCCATGGCCTGGGGGTCCCCGCCCCCGCCGCCTCCTCCGCCTCCTCCACCGCCGCCACCGGCCTCCATGGGCACACCCCCGGGGCCGGCGGGCATCATGGGGCCGGAGGAGGGGGGGCCGTTGGCGGGGCCGGGGCTGGGGGTGTGCTCCGAGCCCCCCAAAGGAGAGGGGTAACCTGGGGGGTGGGGGAGAGAGAGAGAAGGGGGGTGGGGGAGAGAGAGAGAAGGGGGGTGGAGGAGAGAGAGTTTAGTTCTAAACACTAAGGGGGACAGGGGGATCGTGGCTTTGCGCCAAACATGTCCGACAATAATGTGTGCAGATGAAATGATATGGACGGTCAAAGAGGAAAAAAACATCACAAAGCACACACATGCGCGAGCTGGACTGACGCTAGCAGCCGTTTATTAACCGGCCTCCCTCACACAGACACGCGCCAGCGAGGAGTCCCGCTCGCGTTCACCAAGTCAACACAGGTTAGAAGAGCAGGGCTTAAAGTGGGAAAAAATCCTGTGCCTGAAACCTTTTCTTGGGGAGGGGGGTCACAGTTTGTGATATTGGGAGAGCGGGTACAGAAGACAGCTTCTTGTCTCAATGTTTAAATGCAATAATACTATTTTATAGTCAATACAAAATATATGTCTCAATGTTAAAATGCATTAATACTGTTTTATACTCAATACAAAATAAAATAATATATTTAGATGTCTTTAAAAGGCCAAACTGATTGCATCACTTATTAAGCCACTATCACTATAACAATACAGAATAACATATATACATGTCTTTAAAAGAACAAACTGATTACTTATTAAGCCACTATCACTATTCTCCGTCCCATAAGGCTTCCCGTCACTACTCAGGGTTTTTCCTGGCTCAAAATGAGGCGGAGGTGGTACCAGTGGTGTTTGACATCGGGGGGGACCCATGATGCAGGGCTGTCTGGGGGTCCTTAAACGAGCATCAAACACTTAATTTCTTGCATTCTGGTGAATTGATATGCACCAATTTGTGCATCAAAATATAATGTAATATAATGCAATATAAGGCTCTCAGGCATTCTGTACTTTCAAATATGTATTCTCCTTGAGCAGTCAACATCAACTATCAGCTGCTCAAAATTCCCCCGCGCTTTGTAAAGAACACATTTTAAATGTTATGAATTATTTCACGCTTTGTCTTTTAATTGTATTAAACAGGAGTTTTCATGGGAAAAGAAACAAGAATAGAAAAAGACACATAAAGGTAGGTAGCTTTAGATAACTAACTATATATATACATATATATATATGTATAATTAGCTTTAGATAACTAGCTGAAGGAGATGATGTCTGCTCAACACGTGTCCGCCTGCTAGCTAACGAGCCGTCACACCAGGTGGTGATTAACTCCACACGGTCACAGTTTACACGACCAGACCGTTTAAAAAGGGAATTCTATGATCTGATATAAGACATATGATACTTTAACTTGACCAGGCAGGTTGTAGGCTTGGCCACAGAGGTCACAGATCAGAGAGTTTGGCTGTTCTGCTCTGCCCGACATGCTGCTGCAGTAACGACAGTAGAGGTCAGGTCGCTCTGCTGTCTACCCGCTCAGGGTTGCCAGATGGGTGAGACACTTTCCAGCATAACCAAAGTCTAAAAACACATACACTAAAATACAGTGGCGAGTCTATGATTTGTTCTTGCTATTGAGTTGACCCTCCCTGTCCCACTCCCCCGCCCCTCCCTCCCTCTCTCCCTCTCTCCCTCTCTCCCCCCCTCTCCCTCCCCCTCCCTCCCTGTCCCTAGCTCTTTAGCTGGCTAGTTTTAGGTTTTGTAGTTTTAGTTTAGTTTTAGACTCTGTAGGCCAGGTTTTGTATTGTATTTGTTTGTGGTGGATGTTGTTGTTGTATGCCTGTGAACAGGTCACACTTGAAAATGAGCCCTTGGGGCTCAATGTGTTTTTACTATGTGCTAAATCCACCAAAAAACATCTCCTACCCCTAATATAAACTGAATGTCAGTTGCCAATGATGTGTGTAAAATACATTGTATGTAGCTACTAGGGTGTGTGTTTTAACTTCACGCATTTTGTAACTTTCAGGCACTGACATTTGGATACCGCCTAAATGCTGTTTACCCAGCCCAGCCCGCCCAAATGCTTTTTTTTCCGGCCCCACCAGGGTGATCAAACAGTAGCCCAACCCGCCTCACCTGGCAACCCTGGCCTCCAATCTGTCACGTGACATGACCATGGGCAGCTACAACCATGTCTCAATCTCAATGTTCTTACAACAAATCCTATTGTAATCTCTCTATGTAAGTTTTTGATTGAGAGTCTGTTTTAAATCGGTGTGTGCAAAACATTATTTGATTGGCGTATGCTCAATTGTCATTGTGCCTTAAATTGTATAATATATAACAGCCTACGTAGTACATCTCATCATGGCTCGATGACTAATGACGAATAAGAAGCATCCAATTAAACAGCAGCTGAGCAGAGCAACGTGGGTTCATGATAGAGATGGCCGCTTGGGGGCGCCATAGCACAGTGTATTGTACCTGTGGTCACTGTACTGGTCATGATAGAGATGGCCGCTTGGGGGCGCCATAGCACAGTGTATTGTACCTGTGGTCACTGTACTGGTCATTCTGGGAGACTTGGAACGCCGTCAGCCATTAAAGTAGTCAAATCAATATTAATACAATATGAGTTCCACTGACTCTATTAATAATAGTATTATATATATTTTGTGAATCTCACATGTTCATGGTCCTTGGTCGAATAAAGGAATAAATATAACATCAATTATATATATATATATATATATATATATATATATATATATATATATATATATATATATATATATAAATATAACATCAATACTTCCCCGCCTAAACCTCCATGTCCAGCCTTGCCCCTGAGATGGAAAACTGAGTGGGAAATGGCTAGATATGCTTTGTTTACATTCCTTGTACTTTTATAATGTTTTGATATATGGTTTTAAATATGTATTGTAAGGTGTCCTTGAGAGGCTTGAAAGGCGCCCATTGTTACGGCTGGGCCGTCACACACGCCCTCCCCCGCCCCCACAGCCCCCGCCCCCACAGCTCGAGCACCCGCCCCCACAACTCGAGCACAGCGTGCTCTCCGCCGCAGGTGAAGCTCGTTCCCGGTGATTGGAGGGTTATCCAGCCACAGTCAAACCAACACACCTGTCTCCACTCCCAATTAACCCTCTGGCTACATCTACCCTGGACTCCCTTCATTCATCGTCAGTTCTTCCCTAAGAATGACCTGGCAAGTATCCTCTGTGATTAGTTATGAACTTTGCTCTTGTGCCTATTCTTGTGATTCGTCGACATCTTATGTACTGGCCTACCGTGGAGACTTACCCTGCTTTCCTGTTCCTCCACAGCCCATGCCAACCACTACCGCCATCCCGCCAGGTTGAAACCCCCAGCCCGCCAGGCTGAAACCTCCGGACTCATCATCTGTGTTTCCACCCACCTGCACTGTAAATAAATACCCTACGGGGCTAACACTGTATTCTGCCTCCGGTGTCGTGTCCTTGAGCTCCCTCGCCCCCGTGTCATAACAGAAGAACTGACCATGCAATTGGGCTCAGACGACACGAAGGACCGGGCACCATCTCCCACCCCTGGATCCGGTCCGACGGCTATCCAGATCCTCGCTGAACACACTCACCTCCTCCAGGCGGCCGCTACAGCGTGCCAGGCCCTGAACACTCGCATGACAACCCAGGAGGCTAACCAGGAGCACCGCGCCACCCAGATGCAGCACCTCATCTCTACGACCCAAGCGCTTACAGCACAGGTGGCCGCGCTCGCAGCCTTTGCCCCCCCCCCTGCTCTCCCTGACCCTGCCCAGCTACCGGCACCACCTACTGGACAGCCACGGGAGCCCCACCTAGCCAGCCCCCGCCCCTTCGACAGAGCCTTCGCCCAGTTCCGAGGCTTCATCCTCCAGTGCGAGTTAGTGTTCTCGCATCAGCCCAGCCAGTTCTGGTCGCCGGCAGCCCGGGTGGCGTTCATCACCAACCTCACCACCGGCGACGCCCTGAATTGGGTCCAGGCCACCCTCTGCGCCCGCCCTGACCTGTTCGGTGACTACGCTACCTTCCTCACGGAGTTCAAGAGGGTTTTCGACCACCCCACTGCAGGACAGGAGGTCGGGGCGCGACTGATGTCACTCCACCAGGGGAACCGGACCGCGGCGGCCTACTCTACCGAGTTTCGCACCCTGGCAGCCGGAAGCGGATGGAATGACAGGGCACTGCGATCTGCTTTCCGCCAGGGGCTGAGTGAGGCCATCAAGGACGAGCTCGTCCGGGACAGACCCGCCGCCCTGGACGAACTAGTGGCCCTAGCCATCGACGTTGACGAGCGCTCCCGGGAGCGTCGGAGAGAGAGAGGGCGCTACCAGACCAGCTCGCCACGCCCCCAGGACCCTATCGTCACAGCCAACCCCTCCTCCGCACGGGAGTCGACCTACACCCCATGCACTGGCGAGGAGCCGATGCAGCTTGGTCGAGCCCGCCTCACCACGGCGGAGAAGGAGAGGAGAAGGGCCCAGGGCCTGTGCCTCTACTGTGGAGAGAAGGGACACCTCCGTGACACCTGCCCGTCCCTATCAAAAGGGCAGGCTCACCCGAAGGGGGAATCCGGGTGAGCCGTGTCTCTCAATCCCCACCTACCACCAGCCCAGCCAGGTTCTCTGTCACCCTCTCCTGGCAGGGGCAGAACCTCACGGTCGAGGCCATTATTGACTCGGGAGCAGACGAGAACTTTATGGACGCCCAGCTGGCCCGCTCAGCTGCCGTTCCCCTCGTTGCCCTCGAGACCCCCCTCTCCGTCTCAGCCCTAGACGGACACAGCCTGGGGCCTCTCACCCACCGCTCTACACCCCTCTCCTTGACCGTCTCTGGGAACCATGTGGAGGAGATCCGGTTTTACATCCTCAAGACCCCCCAGTCCCCGCTCATCCTGGGACGACCGTGGCTCGAGCTCCACATTCCCCATGTCAGCTATGGTGAGGGACGTATCCTGAGCTGGAGTACCGCATGCTACGCCCGGTGCCTCCGTGCCGCCCATACCCCCACATCGCCTCTGCGACCGCCTCCGGCTCCCCCTGACCTCTCCTCCATCCCAGAGGTCTACCACGACCTCGGAGAGGCCTTCAGCAAGGAGCGTGCTCGCACCCTGCCGCCTCACCGGCCCTACGACTGTGCCGTCGAGCTCCGCCCTGGCAACAAACTTCCGGTCAGTCGCCTCTACAACCTTGCCCCCCCGGAGAAGGCAGCCATGGACACCTACATCTCCGACTGTCTGGCTGAGGGGCTCATCCGTCCATCACACTCCCCGGTGGCAGCGGGGTTTTTCTTCGTGAAGAAGAAGGATGGAACCCTCAGGCCATGCATTGACTACCGTGAGCTCAATGCCATCACCGTCCGGAACACCTATCCTCTCCCCCTCATGAGCTCCAACTTTGAGCCCCTCCTTGGGGCCACCATCTTCACTAAGCTGGACCTCCGGAACGCCTACCATCTGGTCCGGATTCGTGAGGGTGACGAGTGGAAGACGGCGTTCAAGACCCCCCGTGGCCACTATGAGTACCTTGTCATGCCCTTTGGTCTCACTAACGCCCCCTCCGTCTTTCAGGCCCTCATGAACGACGTCCTCAGGGACATGCTGGACATCTTTGTCGTCCTCTACCTGGATGACATCCTAGTATTCTCCAGGAACCCTGAGGAGCATGTCCAACATGTCCGCCTAGTCCTCCAGCGCCTACTGGAGAATCGCCTTTTTATTAAGGCTGAGAAGTGCTCGTTCCACACTCACTCTGTGGAATTCCTGGGGCTCATCGTGGAGGGTGGGTTGACTCGCCCTGACCCCAAGAAGACTCGGGCCGTCGTCGAGTGGGGCCAACCTACCACCCGGAAACAGCTGCAGTCATTCCTCGGCTTTGCCAACTTCTACCGGCGATTCATCCGGGACTTCAGCCGGGTAGCCGCCCCCCTCACTGCCCTCACCTCCCCCCTGCGCCAGTTCACGTGGACACCAGCAGCCAGCGCTGCCTTCAGTGACCTGAAGAGGCTCTTCACCTCGGCGCCGGTCCTAATCAACCCAGACCCCTCTAGGCCCTTCATTGTGGAAGTGGACGCCTCAGACACGGGCGTCGGTGGCGTGCTCTCTCAACGATCGGAGGACCAGACCGTGCACCCCTGCGCCTTCTACTCCCGCCGTTATACCTCCGCCGAGGCCAACTACGACATCGGGAACCGCGAGCTGCTGGCGGTGGTGGAGGCGTTCCACGAGTGGCGGCACTGGCTGGAGGGCGCAGAGCACCCCTTCACCGTCTGGTCGGACCACAAGAACCTAACCTACATCAAGTCGGCCAGGCGGTTGAACTCCCGTCAGGCACGCTGGGCCCTGTTCCTCGGGCGGTTTAACTTCCACCTCACGTTCCGTCCGGGCTCCCTGAACGCCAAGGCTGACTCCCTTTCTCGGCTCCATGCCGCAGAGGAGGAACCCACCACTCCTGACACCATCGTTCCATCCTCCCGGGTCGTTGGAGTGGTCACCCTGGAGATCGAGGCGGTGGTCAGAGCTGCACAGCGCACCCAGCCAGATCCCCGACCGGGGTCCCCCGGCCGTCTCTTCGTCCCGGACGCCGTCAGGACCAAGGTGATGCAGTGGGGCCACGCCAGCCGCTTCGCCTGCCATCCTGGGGCCCTACGCACACTGTCCTTCCTGCGCCGGCGGTTCTGGTGGTCCACCATGGCCGCGAACGTCAGGGAGTTCGTCTCGGCCTGCCCTACCTGCGCTCGCAGCAAGGCATCCCACCGGCCGCCTTCAGGACTGCTGCGGCCTCTACCCGTGCCCGGTCGACCGTGGTCCCACCTCGCCATGGACTTCGTGACCGGCCTTCCCCCGTCCCTAGGCAACACGGTCATCCTCACCATCGTGGACCGCTTCTCCAAGTCCGTGCGGTTGGTAGCTCTGGCAAAGCTACCGACCTCGGCGGAGACGGCGGAGCTACTCACCACCCACGTCTTCCGGCTTTACGGGCTTCCCCAGGATGTGGTTTCCGACCGTGGCCCCCAGTTCACATCCAAGGTGTGGCAGGCCTTCTGTTCTGGGATTGGGGCCACGACCAGCCTCTCCTCCGGCTACCATCCCCAGACCAATGGGCAGGCGGAGAGAGCCAACCAGAGCCTGGAGTCGGCACTCCGCTGCATGTCCTCCCTCCATCCATCCTCCTGGAGCAAGGACCTACCCTGGGTGGAGTACTCCCTGAACGCCATGGTGAATGAAGCCACCGGCCGGTCCCCCTTCGAGTGCTCCTTGGGGTACCAGCCACCCCTGCTTTCTACCCAGGAGGGCGAAGCGTCGGTACCATCAGTCCAGGCACACCTCCTTCGCTGTCGTCGGGTCTGGACCTCCGTACGCTCGGCCTTGCTTCGGGCCACCGCCCGAACTACCCGAAGCGCCAACCGTCGTCGCACCCCAGCTCCGGTGTACCAGGTGGGCCAGAGGGTCTGGCTCTCCACGGCGGATCTCCCCCTCAATGTCCCCTCCCGGAAGTTGGCGTCGAGGTACATCGGCCCCTACGCCATCGACCGGGTCATCAACCCCGCTGCCATCCGGCTGGCCCTCCCTCACTCCCTCCGTCGGATCCACCCGGTGTTCCACGTCTCCCGGGTTAAGCCCCATGTCGCCAGCGACCTGATGCCACCAGCCCCTGCACCGCCCCCTCCTCAGTTGGTGGATGGCCACCCCCAGTGGGCGGTAAGGAGGCTCCTCAGGGCTCGTCGCTGTGGCCGGGGTTTCCAGTACCTGGTGGACTGGGAAGGATATGGCCCAGAGGAACGGAGCTGGATTCCCCGGTCCCAGATCATGTCCCCAGTCCTCCTCAGGGACTTCTATCGGGCCCACCCGGAGGCTCCGGGCCGGTCGCCAGGAGGCTCCCCCTCGGGGGGGGGTCCTGTTACGGCTGGGCCGTCACACACGCCCTCCCCCGCCCCCACAGCCCCCGCCCCCACAGCTCGAGCACCCGCCCCCACAACTCGAGCACAGCGTGCTCTCCGCCGCAGGTGAAGCTCGTTCCCGGTGATTGGAGGGTTATCCAGCCACAGTCAAACCAACACACCTGTCTCCACTCCCAATTAACCCTCTGGCTACATCTACCCTGGACTCCCTTCATTCATCGTCAGTTCTTCCCTAAGAATGACCTGGCAAGTATCCTCTGTGATTAGTTATGAACTTTGCTCTTGTGCCTATTCTTGTGATTCGTCGACATCTTATGTACTGGCCTACCGTGGAGACTTACCCTGCTTTCCTGTTCCTCCACAGCCCATGCCAACCACTACCGCCATCCCGCCAGGTTGAAACCCCCAGCCCGCCAGGCTGAAACCTCCGGACTCATCATCTGTGTTTCCACCCACCTGCACTGTAAATAAATACCCTACGGGGCTAACACTGTATTCTGCCTCTGGTGTCGTGTCCTTGAGCTCCCTCGCCCCCGTGTCATAACACCCATGTATTATTATTATTATTATTATTATTATTAGGCTATTATTAATATTATTACTTTGTAAATATCGGTGTGTATCTTTTGTCTGCGCATCGCCGCCACCTCAACAGTCGTCGATCTGTGCGCAGCTGCGGTGATGCGGTGGTGCGGTGCCCGAGGACAGCTGCGGTGGTGCGGTGCCCGAGGGCCGAGGGCAGCGCCAGGCGCTCAACGCAGCGGAATAACATGAAGTGACAGCGAATCGAGCGCAGAGAGGCCAGACGGCGGCATAGGTATGCCTAATATATGTGTAGTACTGGGTCAAACACAACAACATTCGCCCTCCACACCACTCACCACTCCACACGCCCCAAGGCGAAATAAAGTCCGTCTACAGTTGGTGTAGCCTCCATCAAGGTGAGCCTCCGTATAGGGTTGGCAGGATGTAGCCCAGAGGACAACTTGAAACACACACGTTTGAACAATTAATTCCCCACCTCTGTTGTGGTGTCAAGTGAAATAATGGCTTCTGGTCTGTGACAAGTACGACGGTGTCAAACGGCCTTGGGGTATAAAATACACCTGTTAAACAGGGGAAACCATGGAAACCATGGATAACACCCAGCTAACACACATAGTAAAGGAATGAGTCATGTCTGTAGAGCTTAGTGTTACCCTGAGGAGAGAGTGTCTCTCAACCATACCTGCAGCTCTAAAATGTTTCGAACGATTTATTGTAGTCTGTTGGCAGATGAGTGCAAGAGCATTTATGCTTTTGTGCTTGGTTGTTCCCTGCTTCCCAGATGGGAATGGTCGTGTTGCGATGCAGCACTGAACTCGTTTGTGTTTGTGGTTTGGACTTAGTGGTGTATGGTTGTGTATTGTCTTGTGTTGATTGTTTGTTTTTACATGTTGTCCTCATGTGTACAGTATACCTACTGCTTTGGAGTTAAATACAGTAATACTCTCCTCTCTACTCTGTACTCTCTCTAATACACATCTCCATGTAGACATTCTCCTGTACCTGTAAAGGCGCTAAGCCACTTGAGACGCCTGTCAACACAGAACTGTCAGATCAGCAAGTCTTTGTTTGTCTGATAAAGACACGGAAGGCAGCCATCTTTGACTGCTGATCAAGATGTACTTAGGTTCAGATCCTAGCGCCCCCTTTCTAAGAACGCTAAGAAACACATCAACTGTTTTGGGGTCGTCTGTATGAAACATGAGATGTAGATAAGCAGTCACCACCGTGGGTTAAAGACAGTCATGTCAGCTCTAGTCTATACATTACATTTCTATCTGCTGGCTGAGTACAGGTATTGGGCGGGGGGGACTGTAGGAATCTACAGTAATATAGGAATCTGGCCTGTGGTATTCATGCACCACTGCTGACAGACAGACTGGCAGAAACAGAGAGCGGGGCGGGGGGTGGGGGGCGGGGGTTGTATACTGTGGGTAATCAACCAAGGGGTGGGCCGCCTTACGGGAGGGTTGGGATGGGGGGTGTCGGGGGGTTGAGGGGTTGGGGGAGGGAGATCAACCCCCCCCCCCCCCCTCCATCTTTTCCCCCAAATGTGGGTCACAACTCGTCCGGGGGTGTTTTCTCCCATGTTCCATACATGCTAACATCCTCCCCACCCCCAACCCCCTCCTCTTAACGAGGCTTAATTGAGCTGAGTTGTCTCGTTAGCTCTCTCCTGGTCTCCCTGGGTAACCACAGTAGTGCATGCGCAGCGGCCCGTAGTTCAGACCGTCTCCGGCCGCGTCTGACTCATCCCAGCTTCAACAACCCTTCTGATAGGACGACGTTCCCTTCCGTCTGATGTCACAGCCGAAGCGCTGTCCCCGTCGTGTGTGTTGGAGAGGAGAGGTAGTGGGGTTGGGGAGGGCGGGGGGGGGGCGGGAGGTAACAGGAGGTTGAGGCGGTATGGGGGAGGGGGGGGGAGGGTTATTGAGTGAATTGCATTGACAACATGGTCGTGCTAACCGCCCTCTTCCCCCTCTCAGGGAAAGGTCAGGAGATGCCCCTCCATGCGACCCCCACCACCATGACCTGGGAGGGGGACGCAGGGATTGGTCATTGGTAAGTGTCCCCCAAATCCTCCCCTCGCCCCCACCCGCCCCCCCCCAGGCCAAGCGCACGCGACGTGAAAAGAGCAGAGAGGGATAAAGGAGGGTAGCAGCCCTGTACCTCTCTCTGTCTCTTTGTCTGTGGTTGTCTGGTCTGTACCTCTCTCTGTCTCTTTGTCTGTGGTTGTCTGGTCTGTACCTCTCTCTGTCTCTTTGTCTGTGGTTGTCTGGTCTGTACCTCTCTCTGTCTCTTTGTCTGTGGTTGTCTGGTCTGTACCTCTCTCTGTCTCTTTGTCTGTGGTTGTCTGGTCTGTACCTCTCTCTGTCTCTTTGTCTGTGGTTGTCTGGTCTGTACCTCTCTCTGTCTCTTTGTCTGTGGTTGTCTGGTCTGTACCTCTCTCTGTCTCTTTGTCTGTGGTTGTCTGGTCTGTACCTCTCTCTGTCTCTTTGTCTGTGGTTGTCTGGTCTGTACCTCTCTCTGTCTCTTTGTCTGTGGTTGTCTGGTCTGTACCTCTCTCTGTCTCTTTGTCTGTGGTTGTCTGGTCTGTACCTCTCTCTGTCTCTTTGTCTGTGGTTGTCTGGTCTGTACCTCTCTCTGTCTCTTTGTCTGTGGTTGTCTGGTCTGTCGAAGCCCCCTGGACACACCAAAGGAGCAGCAGCCCACAAATGCTCTGACCCCGACCCGGTTGACTGGCTCCTTCCATGTCTAAACGCTGCTCTAACTGATACTGTGGGCTTGTCAATAGGACACAATGAAGATAATATTAATGCCATACCATTGCTATCATATAAAGACCCTTTTGAAAGAAAGACCTTCTGCTAGCATATCAGCCCAACAGAGCTCTCAGGTCTTCTGACGCTGGTTTTCTCTGTGTACCACATGTACAAAAGAAGAGATCTGGTGAGGCTGCATTCTCATTTTATGCTCCAGATTGTGTCTCACTGCCAGTTTACATTAGGGATGCAACCTCAGCACATATGTTCAAGTCAAGACTAAAAACCCCATCTTTTTAATATTGCCTTTAAATGACTAAATAATTAAATTAAGATTCTATAATGATTAAAGCACTTTGAGCTGCAACGTTTGCAGGAAAAGCGCTATACAAATAAAGTTATAATTATAATAATAATAATTATTATTATTAATATTATTATTATTATTAATATTATTATTATTATAAGCTCTGTGTGTAGTACGTACAGGCTGAACACTCCAGAGAACAATGGATCATTTTTTTCCACCAACGTTTTTGTTGTTGTGTTTCCTTCCTCCTTGGTGCCGCCGGCTTCTCCTCAGGACTGTTCTGATTGGCTGACTTCTGATAAAGAGAGAGAGTGGATGTGATTAGATTCAGGTCAGCTGACACGGACAGACAGGGCTGCTCTTTTAGGTGAAGCAGGCTGTTGTCATGTGACCTGTCACATCAAAGGCAGTGGGGAGACAGTCCACCACGCTGTCCCCTCACTCAGAAGGCTGCTTCCTCTGGCTGCAGACCAGGGGAGGCTGGTGGAGGTAGAAATCGGAGGACGGGGTCATTTGTAATGCACGGAATAGATCATATGATTGTACAGCTGTTGCAGTTGAAAGGGCTTTTTTCAAGTTTCAAGTTTCAAGTTTATTGTTACATCCCAAATAAATACAAATATAAGAGAGGACAATTCTTAGACTTCAGTTCCTTGACATTGCAGCAACAACAGAACTGAGGTGGCGGTAGTTATAAAGATAAATAAGACAAGAGGCGAGATACATAAAGTGTCAACAGTTATTGAGACAAGTGAGACAATTTGGACAAATGACCATAGTTGTAAGAGACAAATAAGACCAGACAAATGAGCAATACAAGTAGTAAAAAATCAATAATAATAACAATAATAATAGAAATAGCATTATATTGCACTCGGTGGCAGTGGGTGTAAGAGGTAGTATTGAGCAAAGTGACTGTGTGCTTAAGGGTAGTTAGTCTGTGTGTGTGGGGTGTGTTAAGGTTAGTTAGTCTGTGTGTGTGTGTGTGTTAAGGGCAGTTAGTCTGTGTGTGTGGGGTGTGTTAAGGGTGGTTAGTCTGTGTGTGTGTGTGTGTTAAGGGCGGTTAGTCTGTGTGTGTGTGTGTGTGTTAAGGGTGGTTAGTCTGTGTGTGTGGGGTGTGTTAAGAGCAGTTAGTCTGTGTGTGTGTGTGGGGTGTGTTAAGGCTAGTTAGTCTGTGTGTGTGGGGTGTGTTAAGGACAGTTAGTCTGTGTGTGTGTGGTGTGTTAAGGACAGTTAGTCTGTGTGTGTGGGGTGTGTTAAGGCTGGTTAGTCTGTGTGTGTGGGGTGTGTTAAGGGCGGTTAGTCTGTGTGTGTGGGGGGTGTTAAGGGCGGTTAGTCTGTGTGTGTGGGGTGTGTTAAGGCTAGTTAGTCTGTGTGTGTGGGGGGTGTTAAGGACGGTTAGTCTGTGTGTGTGGGGTGTGTTAAGGACAGTTAGTCTGTGTGTGTGGGGGGTGTTAAGGACAGTTAGTCTGTGTGTGTGGGGTGTGTTAAGGGTGGTTAGTCTGTGTGTGTGTGTGTGTGTGGGGTGTGTTAAGGACAGTTAGTCTGTGTGTGTGGGGGGTGTTAAGGGTGGTTAGTCTGTGTGTGTGGGGTGTGTTAAGGGCGGTTAGTCTGTGTGTGTGGGGTGTGTTAAGGGCGGTTAGTCTGTGTGTGTGGGGGGTGTTAAGGGCGGTTAGTCTGTGTGTGTGGGGTGTGTTAAGGGCGGTTAGTCTGTGTGTGTGTGTGTGTTAAGGGCAGTTAGTCTGTGTGTGTGGGGGGTGTTAAGGACAGTTAGTCTGTGTGTGTGGGGTGTGTTAAGGGCGGTTAGTCTGTGTGTGTGGGGGGTGTTAAGGGCGGTTAGTCTGTGTGTGTGGGGTGTGTTAAGGTTAGTTAGTCTGTGTGTGTGGGGGGTGTTAAGGACAGTTAGTCTGTGTGTGTGGGGCGTGTTAAGGACGGTTAGTCTGTGTGTGTGGGGTGTGTTAAAGGTAGTTAGTCTGTGTGTGTGGGGGGTGTTAAGGGCGGTTAGTCTGTGTGTGTGGGGTGTGTTAAGGGCAGTTAGTCTGTGTGTGTGGGGTGTGTTAAGGGCGGTTAGTCTGTGTGTGTGGGGTGTGTTAAGGGTAGGGGGTCTGTGTGTGTTATGTTATGTTATGTTAATTTTATTTATAATGCGCCCCCCATCCAACTTTTACATCGGCCCGGGGCGCAGCCCGGGTAAAGGAACAGATAAAGACAAAGACAAGGAACACAGAAAGCAATCAGACACAGACGACTTAAACGTAAATCTCAGGCATACAATTCACAACAAATAGGGAGAAGATTTAGGGAATGTCATTTAGGAAGAGGTGGGTTTTTAACTTGGCTCTAAAGGAGTCCAGAGTGGGGGCAAACTTGATGGCAGAAGGGAGCGCGTTCCACAGGGTCGGTGCTATCACCGCAAAGGCACGGTCACCCTTCCTCTTGAGGTTGGTACGTGGGACCCTCAGGCTGAGTTGGGCGTCGGACCTGAGCCTGGGTCTGGGCCTTGAGGAGGTAGACTGGTCCAGGAGGTCCTTGATGTAGGGTGGGGCGAGACTGTTGAGAGCTTTAAAAACAAAGGTGCAGATTTTGAACTTCACTCTCTTCTTCACTGGGAGCCAGTGAAGGGAGATGAGGACAGGGGAGATGTGGTCCCTCATTTTGGTGCCTGACACCAGCCTGGCA
>NC_137677.1:66035334-66040094 GCF_963989245.1 Nansenia antarctica
AGACAGAGAGACAGACAGACAGACAGACAGACAGAGAGACAGACAGACAGACAGAGTGAGAGTATAGATAGACTGACAGATTGACAAACAGACAGACAGACAGACAGACTATAGTGTGGTTTCAGACAGACAGACAGACAGACAGAGAGACAGACAGACAGAGAGAGAGAGTGACAGACAGATAGACTGAGAGACAGACAGACAGAGAGAGTGACAGACAGATAGACGGAGAGACAGACAGACAGAGAGAGTGACAGGCAGACAGACAGAAAGAGTGACAGGCAGACAGACAGAAAGAGTGACAGACAGACAGACAGAGAGACTGAGAGACAGACAGACAGACAGAGAGAGTGACAGACAGATAGACTGACAGACAGAGTGACAGACAGCTAGACAGAGACAGACAGACAGACAGACAGACAGACACACACAGACAGACACACACACACACACACACACAAACAGACAGACAGACAGACAGACAGACAGACAGACAGACAGACATGGACAATGCTATAAGGTGGCTGACTATGAGGCGTTGTGTAAGGGAAATGGTTTGTTGTGGAAACCAGAAGGCTGTTCCACCTCAGGCCTACACACCTCTCCCCCTATTTACACACTGGGGTGGGCAGCCATGACCTTTAACCTTAAACAGGGTCTACGTGACAGTTGACACAGAGACCGCAGAGAGAGTAGCGTAGCCACGTTAGGGCCACTTTACTCATTCATAAGAGCAATTGCGCGTCATCTCCCTGTCATCAGAACGATCACGCCCCTTTTTGGGTGATAGAAGTGTAGAAGTTTGACTGGCGGTCAATGGGAATTTGTGGTCTTTGCTACTTTAATCCGATAAAATAAGAAAACTGTATCGCTTTTTAGATATTAGGATCTCAAATCCGATGGCCAGTCAGGCAAACAATTATATAGCCTAGTGTCGTTGCCGATCAATGATCGACGTCGTTATATGGAGAACATTTATGAAATAGGCAGTGTGTCCTTTCAGTCTGCCTCCATGAACCACCCGACCCAAAGGCCTGAGGTGTTGTAGGAGGTATGAATATGATTTAGGGGGTATTTAGAATAACAGGCTAATGGGTTTATTGTGAGTTTACTTTGATTGTTTGTTTATTGCCTTGATCACCGTATTGAGAAGTCATATGGTTATGGGGGGTGATATTGCAAGGTCATTTAGGCACCTGCGCACCTTGCATGGCGGTAGTGGAGAGAGAGGGGAGCAATGTATTTCTGTTGACCGCATTATACGCATATTCTATACGCATTGTTTGTTATTTTTCGGGTTTTGATCGCTGGATTATTTTTGTACGTCGCCAAGTTTGATCGTTCCATTCAATAAATGCTCTAAAACTTACTTTTCATCTCAGCGGATTGTTTGGCGCGTCATACAATTACCAGCCCAGACCCTGCTTACGTCTCTCAGCGACTTTTTACTTTTGGCTCTATCTATCTATCTCGCTACATATAACCCTAACCCATATCCTCTCACATAAAAGTACCTTATTGAATCTCCAGGTAATGTATTTCTGACATCCATCACTTTTGCTGTCGTTAAGATTTTTTTCTGTTTTGGTAGTCTGTCCAATGTGACACTTGCCCTCCTCCACCGGCCCTAGTTTTGGATCTAGCTTGCTGTTCAATATTTTCATGATAAATCGTAGCTAGCTAGCTATAACATCTTCATATACACCATACAGGCTAAATACTGATTAACAGCATTAACAAATGCCCATTGAACAGATGTATTAAGTATCCTATCTTAAGAAAACTAATGTAACACTCTCATCTGGGGAAAGCCCACGGCAAATCAAATGAAGAACTACAAATCCCTGATGACAGGGAGATGACGTGTGACTGCTCTGATGAATCAACCCCTATTTCATTAATCTTCTCTATATAACGACGTCGATCATTGATCGGCAACGACACTATATAATAGTTTGCCTAACTGGCCATCGAATTTGTGCTCCTAATATCTAAAAAGCACTACGGTTTTCTTATTTTATCGGATTAAAGTAGCAAAGACCAGAAATGTCATGGCGGGAGAGCAAAGTACCCGGATGCGTTGCTCTTATGAAGGGCCCACCCTGAGAAAGCTTCGGTGTCATTTATTTTCTCATTATTATATAAAAAATTAAAATAAAGTATTCACCCATTGAGAATAACCGAGCATTCAAACCAAAACAAATGAGAAAATATGCGAACAAATATCAAGTTGAATTACTGTTGTATGTGTTTTATCCTCTGAACAACGGAACTGATTTGTGTTTGTGAATCCGGTGTGGACTTTTACCGCTCGAAAAAGCCGACTTGATGTAGGCCACTGTACTTGATCAACTGTAAATCAATGCGTGCGGGGTTAGGGTTAGTGGTGTCCTGTGATGTACGTCGCATTGGAAACGTGATTGATGGATGCAAACAAAAGTAGGACCATGAATATGAACTGAAACATAACGCTACTGCACAGAGATGGCCACGTCCTGGTGCATCTCGTTAACATTATTTTTTATAGTAGCTTGATGTTAACAACGAGTTTAAGAAAACAGTCAAGATTGTGTTTTGTATGTGCAGTCTGAATTCAAAACTAATGTGTCATTGCGTCTATTACAAACATTACGGTAAACATGGCCGACTTTGGCCACATTTCACAATTTTCTTTTGCACATGCAAACTGGGGCCCAGTGTATGTGTGAGTTGTCATGTCTTCTTGTTGACACTGGTAGAGGTTGTGCAAACGCTCACCTCCCTGACATGTTAACTCTCCTTCTCTTTGTTGACCTACATTCACTCTCTGTCCTTATTCAACTCAGGGCATTATTGCTCCCCGTTGCACGTAGCTCAGATAGAGGGTGAGGGTTTGTAAATAGAAGCAGCAGAGATCCGCCCTGGAGGTAATGGATCATCCATAATAAGCCTCTAATCCACAACCATTTCCTTAATGGCCGAGATGTGATCCAATGTTGTTTTATGTCCTTTATGTTGCTGTAACGTGTGTGTGTGTGTGTGTGTGTGTGTGTGTGTGTGTGTGTGTGTGTGTGTGTGTGTGTGTGTGTGTGTGTGTGTGTGCGTGTGTGTGTGTGTGTGTGTGTGTGTGTGTGTGTGTATAGCCAGTGATGTTTGGATGTATTAGGAGGTATGTTCCTCCGCCCTACTGTGAAGTAGGGCCCAGGGATTCTCTGGCCATCCCTCCCCTCCTATCAGAGTCTAGATGACGGGACCGTCTGAGCTCAGAGAGACAGAGGGTAAATACAGCAGTTAGAAACGGGCATGTTCTGTAAGCACAGAAACTAAATAATTGTCATACGCAGGTTTCCGTTCTCAGAAGAGATCAGAGATGACAATTAGAAATGGCGAGATTGTGGCCTGGGGTGGTCCAGTGGTCTAGCACCGCGGTCTACAGTGCACACATATGCCCATGTCGGCATGGGTTCAAATCCAGGCCATGCCCTGCTGACATGCCCTCTCTCTCCCTTCTTCTCCTTACTTTCCTGTCTGTCTTCACTAGATCTGTCCAATAAAACGAAGAATATGAGTGGGACTGCCCCACTCAGAAAGAAAAGAAATAAAACATTTTAGAGATTAGGGTTGGGTGGTTTCCAATGTTTGATACCGTTAAACCGTACCCAAGTTGTACTGCGGTTTACAATTTTACCGTGGGACTCAGAGTCACATTAGGGCTTTGACGCAGCTGCCGATTTCACATGATGAGTTAGTGATAACGTCTGGTGAAAGGTGGACTAAAGCCCTCTCCTCTCCGTCAACCTGCTTGAACACTTTCCATCAGCAGTGCTGGAAAATGTGTTTAAAAGAAATGATTAAAAACAGAGCTGAAAATACTTATGGTTTGTAATGAGACTGTAATATCGGGACACATTCTACTATGTATGAGAGACACTGCCACACACACAAGATCATGTGTGTGTCTGTGTGTGTGAGAGTGTGTGTGTGTGTGTGTGTGTGAGTGTGTGTGTGTTTGTGTGTGTGTGTGTTTGTGTGTGTGTGTGTGAGAGAGAGAGAGAGAGAGAGGCAGAGACAGGGAGAGAGACACAAAGAGAGAGAGACAGAGTAGAGACGTGTTACAGCAGACAACTGCTATATATATATGCTGTATCCTTCTTCTGACACGTGATCATGACTGCTTCTAAATAGTATTTTTTGACAGTTTACTTATTTGATTTTTTTTTGAAAAAGTTCTGTCATCACTTTCAATAGTGTCTTCAACCACACAGACAGTGGTGCTGGACAAACACTCTTAATGTGTTTACCGTTGCTAGTTTCAAAGAACGCAGAGTGTACGCTATACCAGTATAACCACCCAGCCCTAGCAGAGACTAGAGTGACTATAGTGAGTCAAGCTGCATGTGTTCTCTCATCTCTGTCAGGGAGCAGCTGAGTGATATATCAACACAGTGATGAGCTGTAATTACAGCCTGTGTGTTGGGAGGGAGACAAGGTCCGACCGAGCTGGAGACCATCGCTATGTAACCTCAATGAAGTGTGTGTGTGGGTGTGGGTGTGTGTGTGTGTGTGTGCGTGTGTGGGTGTGGGTGTGTGTGTGTGTGTGTGTGTGTGTGTGTGTGGGTGTGTGTGTGTGTGTGTGTGTGTGTGTGTGTGGGTGTGTGAGTACATGTGCTTATCACACAAGCAGCTAGAACAGTGATTGTCTACAGTAATAGCAGATTGTGGCCATTGTGTCACTTTGCAGTACTGATGTCTTTATGACCAGCCTTCCAATCAGGCCTGAG
>NC_137677.1:66055294-66057794 GCF_963989245.1 Nansenia antarctica
AGTGGATATTATGAATAAATACTGTACAACTAAGTGCAAGAACATGTAAAGTGCAAGGTACAATGATCAGCAATTATTGAGAAGGGCTATGGCTTTGGCTTTTATGTATATTACATAAACAGTGAAATGAAATGTTGCTGTAAGACTTATTATATATCGTAGTGCCGAGAGATGGGAGTCGTAGGCGGCGTATCAAATGACAAAGCTAAACGTTTAATGAAGGACATGAACGATTGTCAACAACACACTCAACTGAATAAACAACTCGGGTACCACGCACTTAACTGTCTGTGCGGAACAATACTCCCGACCCATAGTTCCGTGGGTGAATTATGTCAACCCACCACAATATATTATATATTATATCTGTTGAAACCCCAGCTGACTTGATATAACCCATCAATGTCCTCATTCCGTTCCATGGCACCACAATGAGCCCGTCCTCCGCCAGCCTCCCCTGACATGTTCCTGGTATGTGCTGTGTAATCAGGGGCAGCATATCATTTCCTGTTGTGCACGTGTGTTCATGAGTGACCTCATCTATGGAATCTTCTGGAATGTAAGCCCCGCCCCCTCCTGTCCCGCTGTGTGTTGTGTGTGTGTTGTGTGTGTGTGTGTGTGTGTGTTGTGTGTGTGTGTGTGTGTTGTGTGTGTGTGTGTGTGTGTGTGTTGTGTGTGTGTGTGTGTGTGTGTTGTGTGTGTGTTGTGTGTGTGTGTGTGTGTGTTGTGTGTGTGTGTGTGTGTGTGTGTGTGTGTTGTGTGTGTGTGTGTTGTGTGTGTGTGTGTGTGTGTGTTGTGTGTGTGTGTGTGTGTTGTGTGTGTGTTGTGTGTGTGTGTGTTGTGTGTGTGTGTGTGTGTGTGTGTTGTGTGTGTGTGTGTGTTGTGTGTGTGTGTGTGTGTGTTGTGTGTGTGTGTGTGTGTTGTGTGTGTGTGTGTTGTGTGTGTGTGTGTGTGTGTGTGTGTGTGTGTGTGTGTGTGTGTGTTGTGTGTGTGTGTGTGTGTGTGTGTTGACTCACTCCACAGTGAGTCACTCCACGCCGCTCAGCTCATCACCTACCTAATAAGGCGCACGACTAAATGATGTGCTGTCAACTAGATTTAAGAGTTGAGTGTGTAAATCACATTGCCTGTCTACAGGAACACACCCTCACCTAGGCTGCATCATGTCAACCCAACAGGGGGAGGCTGCTGGAGGTAGACGTCGGAGGACGGGCTTGTTGTCATTGCTGGAATGGAATGGTGTCGAACGCACGTTCCGGCTCCACCAACAATGGATTGTTGGCTGTCGAATTGTATCGCCTGTGTAAATTGTGTCCTTTTAAAATTGTGTTGTAAATAATAGTGATGTAAATGGTAAACGGACTGCACTTATATAGCGCCTTTTTTGCTGCTCTAAAACGCTTTTACAACGGCCTCTCATTCACCCATTCACACACACACATTCACACACCAATGGCGGCAAGCTGCCATGCAAGGCGCCGGCCGGCCCGCTCACTGGGAGCAATTTTGGGGTTTAGTGTCTTGCCCAAGGACACTTCGACATGTGGCCAGCCGGGGCTCGAACCACCGATCTGCCAACCTTGTGATCATACCTCCTGTGCCACAGCCGCCCCGGCAGTGATGTGTGTATATGAGCTCATATGTGTATGTGACCAGCATATAGAATTTCAGTTTCTATAAGCCAGATAAGTGTGGTCTGTGGCTACATGTTAGCATGAATGAATGAATGAATGAATGGTCTTTATTGTCATTGATATAGTACAGGTACCATACAACGACATTTGGGAAATGGCCTTGCTCCTCTCCATAAAACCTTTAGTCCATCAACGCCCTTCATCCTACTTTCATCTACGAGTCGTATAATCATCCACGTGGACAGTGACCTATTTACCCACGCAATTTACAACAGAAACAGATGTTGTCATCCTGGAACGCTGAGAAGGTAAATAAACGTCTGCGATGTTCTCTGGTCTGAGTGTGAACGGGATGACGGGAATGGGGAGTGTGTTTTGAAGAGAGCCATGGCTGAGAGCGTAGGGGTGTGTGTGTGTGTGTGTGTGTGTGTGTGTGTGTGTGTGTGTGTGTGGGTGTGTGTGTGTGTGTGTGTGTTGTGTGTGTGTGGGTGTGTGTGTGTGTGTGTGTGTTGTGTGTGTGCCTGTGTGTGTGTGTGCCTGTGTGTGTGTGTGCCTGTGTGTGTGTGTGTGTGTGTGTGTGTGTGTGCCTGTGTGTGTGTGTGCCAGAGAGTTGCTGACAGGCTGCAGGGCTGTGTGAGGTGCGGGGAACAGAGACACAGTGGGACTGTAATAGTAGAACTTCTGTTTCTGTCAGTCAGATAAGTGCTCAGGTCTGCAGGGACGTGTCCCTTCTATAGCTTGTATGTCTGGAGCTCTGGAGGAGGAGGAGGAGGAGGAGGAGGAGGAGGAGGATGGGACCTGACAGAGCTGAGCTGGCTTTCCCAGAAGAGCTGAGTCATCATCAGCTCTCACTGGCACAGCACCAG
>NC_137677.1:66062794-66065294 GCF_963989245.1 Nansenia antarctica
AGCGTCCTTGGGTCTTTGAAAGGCGCTATAGAAATTCAAGTTATTATTATTATTATTATTATTATTATTATGATTATTAGATCTATCGAGATATAAAATCTGTCATATTGGACTTGTGGACTTGTCCTATAATGGAACTGCAGCAGGGGAGGCTGGTGGAGGTAGAAATCGGAGGACGGGCTCATTGTAACGCACGTGTGTCTGTTGCCATTCCTCATTGCATTCCAGACATGACACTGAGCCCGTGGTCCTCGGAGGTCGACCTCCCCCAGCCTCCCCTGGTGTTCTACCTCCCCCAGCCTCCCCTGGTGTTCTACCTCCCCCAGCCTCCCCTGGTGTTCTACCTCCCCCAGCCTCCCCTGGTGTTCTACCTCCCCCCAGCCTCCCCTGGTGTTCTACCTCCCCCAGCCTCCCCTGGTGTTCTACCTCCCCCAGCCTCCCCTGGTGTTCTACCTCCCCCAGCCTCCCCTGGTGTTCTACCTCCCCCCAGCCTCCCCTGGTGTTCTACCTCCCCCAGCCTCCCCTGGTGTTCTACCTCCCCCAGCCTCCCCTGGTGTTCTACCTCCGCCAGCCTCCCCCTGGTGTTCTACCTCCGCCAGCCTCCCCTGGTGTTCTACCTCCCCCAGCCTCCCCTGGTGTTCTACCTCCCCCAGCCTCCCCTGGTGTTCTACCTCCCCCAGCCTCCCCTGTAACAGACACCGCTGAAACATATCCCGTTTCAATCAGAGAGTTTATGCTCAAATACCGCGGCAGCGTGAACATCTAACAACCCTGCTACAGCCATGTAGCTCTCTGATTGGTCAATAAGGCATACCTTACTCGATGACTAACCCCCCTGCCCCGCCCCCCCCCCCCCCCCCCGCCCCCCAGTCCACCCATAGCTCAGGAATGTTTACCTGGAGCGTTGTCGATGACGACGGCCCCCGGGGGTGGGGGGGGTTCAGGACACCTGTTAGTTCTAATCGAATTTTCCATTCTCCCCCTCCTCCACCTATAGGAAGCCAGGAGAGGAGGCTGCTGGGAGTGAACGCGGGGTCCTCCTTCTACACGTGACGGCGCCGTGCCATAACCCACGCACGCTTTCGCTGCCTAGCAACACTGGAGCTCTTTCTCCTCACGGTTACTCTCTCTTGACCTTGGGGTGAGAGTCGTTTCAGTAAATTGCCCCCCCCCCCCCCCCCCGTACCCCCCCACCCAAAGATAATAAAGTCCTGTAGGTACTAAATGCAGTCTCTTAAAAGCGGTAATGACCATTATGTTGTAAACGTAGGGGGTTCAAGTAGGGGGGGGGGGATCTGCAGGTCAGATCTGCTGGGCCAGTCCCGGCCTGTCAGGAGGGGGGGGAGGCTTACACAAGGAAGCCTTCAGACTGGGACAGAAATAAGCCTGGACCGGCCTCAGAACTGCTGGAATGTTCTAGAGGTTTTCATTTGAGAGACCGTGAAATCACCGTCACCAAACACCGTTTCAGTTTTTTCTCTCCAGTTCATGGTGAAGAGAAGGTTTGAGGCCGTGTCCTGTTATGGTACTGTTGTTCCTCTCACTTTCCCTCTCTCTCTCCCGCTGACACACTGATTATCACCAGTGGCAAGTCTGGTTTGACTGGACTTAATAACGGTGACAGATCTGGGACGGTTCTAACCTGATGTTCCCTGTCGTCACTATGAGCAATCACGTCCAACCGCCAAAGCCTGTTCCAACAGCTCCGAGCAGGGTAGTTTATTACTCTCTATAGCTAGCCTGGCAAGATCGTTGACGCTAGGAAATGGATGGGTGGCTGAACTGCCTGACTCATCAAGCTTGTTGCCGTGAGTAACGCTGATAGAAGACAACTTGAAAGCGTTTTATGGCAGTTTGGGACATGAGATGGAGCTGGGTTAGCATAGCATTGATTGATTGATTGATTGAAAACTTTATTAGAAGATTTGCAGAAGTAGGTACATGAAAGTACATATTACATACAAGGTCAACTAACAGGATAAAAACCCAAGAAAGCCACTGGCTTATTTCAATTGGGGTCCTTGATTCTCAATTCATCGTTACATGTAAGACAGACAAAAAAAACTAGTACTATCTACAAGATAATACAGACAAATAACTATTACTATCTACAAGATAAACATACATCCATCATGGGAAGAACAATACAACAAAACATAAGGTATGTACAGCGGGTAGGACAGGTGGGGACATACACCACAGGTGGGGGCGGGGGACAAAACACAAAGTATGTACAGTGGGTAGTTCGGGTCTTTTAATCAGATTTTTGATTTAGAGGCATCTGGCATCTATGGAGGTAGATTCTAGATTCTAGTAGCTGCCATGCTATTCATAGCTAGAGCAGTTCAGCCGCCTTGCGGTTAGAGTGTCCGCCCTGAGATTGGGAGGTTGTGGGTTCAATCCCTGGCTGAGTCGTACTAAAGACTTTAAAAAAGGTACCCGATGCCTCCCTGCTTGGCACTCAGCATTAAGGGTTGGACTGGGGGGGGGGTAAGACCCT